>NC_062540.1:4809298-5109298 GCF_022655615.1 Tachysurus fulvidraco
TCCTTCCTTCCCTTCCTCCCTTTCCCCTTTCATTACAGCAGAGAGTCAGGACCTATGTTGAGCATTTGACCTCCTTTGCTTTGACTTCTGCATGAGTATTAACAGATTTCTGCATCTGCGCATTAGGGCGGAATATCAGAACACTGCGCCGTCTGCCAAAGCAGCTATTTAATCCGTGCCGCACTCTCAGTCTCTGTCTTGTACTGCCGTTCTATTCACCGCATGAAAACAAGTGTCAAGGCGTTGCAGGGGGAAAAAGCAATGAAGCAAGATGAAATGTAGCGTGCTTTTAAATCCATCAGTGGAACTGCGCAATCAGAGCCAAATGAGCTCTCTGTTTTGGTTTGGTTTCAGACTCCACATAATGAAGTGAATCAAAAAAAAACCTGCACGTTCAATTCACTTCCTGGAGTCGATTCCGAGTCGAATCGTTTTCTTTTTATAGCGAACCAGTCCTACCTACAAGATTCTCGTTCGGAGCGAAATCAGCGTTTTTATTTGGTTTGCTTTCAAATCAAATGGCAAAAAAAAAAAAAAATATATATATATATATATATATATATATATATATATATATATATATATATATATATATATATATATATATATAGCCTAAGCATAAAGAATACAAAGTTAGACATCAAGCGCATTAAAGGACCTGTGCAACGGCGCATTCGATTCGAATTGAAACCCTGTATTATGTGCAAGTGCCCTAAAACGGTGACATTTAGTCTCTGGAATAAGGTTATTTTCCGGCCCTCTTGCCGCGTCTTCATAAGGTGCTGTAATAGCCGCTGCTATCTCTCAGTGGGAACTCTTTCACATTATTGTGTGCTTCTCAGCGAGGGGGAAAGGTTACAGCTGACTCACACACTGCTCTCACACTCTGACCCAAGAGAATTTTTATTCATATTCTAGTGTAGTCGGAGTTTATTCACCGGCCGCTGTGTTTACCATATAAAGTAGCTTGCACGCGTGCTCGAACTCCTGCCAGAATTAGTCACAGTCCTTGTTAAAGAGCTGCGTTATTTACAGTTCGTTAGAATCCGAAGTCCGTTCATTCACAAAGCTGAAAGAGAGAAATACATACTGTACAAACAAGGTGTATTACTGAACCTTTTCTGCTTAGGGGTTCCGTACAGGTCAGTTTATCCGTTTCTCTTCCCGACTCTCTGCATGTTTACGTATGCTGGGTTTGCTGTACTGAAATAATGAATGATACTTGACTATATGATTGGATACGCTGACAGATACAGGCTGGGAATGTAACTCGGAAAGTGGGGTTGGTTTTGTTTGTTGTTGTTTTTTTTTTTCCCCCACAGCTCTATACTGATTTTTTATTTTTTTTTTTTTCCAGAGCTTCGTGTTAGCTGTCCCAAAATAAATATGGAAATGTTTTTTTCTTTACTGCTAGAACACCAGCAATCTTGACTGGGTCTGTTATAAAATATATGACTACATCTGCAACCGATCCATAAAATCGGATAATACTAATGGAACAAAAATCATAACAATATATATATATATATATATATATACAATATTTGTATGTGAATATATAAGTGTGTATATGTATGTGTGTGTGTGTGTGTGTGTGTGTGTGTGTATGTGTGTCTGTATGTATATATATATATATATATATATATATATATAATGTAGTAGTTTTTTTACATTTATTATTTTATATATATATATATATCTATATCTCTCTATATCTCTATCTATATCTATATAATCATTATTATTATTATTATATATTATTATTATCATGCAGCAAGTTGCAAAGCTTTTACCCTTTTGTTATTTTTTTTTTTCTGCAGCTATTTTCAGGCTTTTTTTCACATATGTAATGAATCTGTACTCAGGTCTTTGGCTGATCACGTATAAGTACTGATGTCACAAATTGTTTAAAACCTGCTGGTTATTTGTTTGCCCAGGTGGGTTTTTTTTTTAACTAGTATTATTGCTTGACCCTTTTCCAGTATTTTCCAGTGTTTTTTTTTTTTTTTTTTTAACCTGACTGTATCTGCATGATTTTATACCCTGCACAAATGTTCAGTTTTGCCCCTCCTATTAAGTCATCTAGTGTCGAGAATCAAATCCGTGTTGAGACCTTGAGTCTCGGACCCAAAGCCATGGAGTCGAATAAAAAACTCTGTTCTCGCCACGAAAATCACAGCAAGGAAAATGATTTTCAGACCCGAGTTGTTTGGGTTAGTACGGAGAAAATTAAATGATTACTGCTGAAGCTCGGTCCATTTCCATAAAAACACGACCAATTAAAAAAAAAAAAATGACAAAAATTTCCCAGCCTCCTGATGAATGGCATTACAGATCTGAGATGTCCTCTCCTCCCCTTCCTCCTCCCTCCAGAATTCTTCTCCCATACGCATCCCTTCCCTTCGTGTCTCTTTTCATCCCTCTGTTTTTTCCTCTCCGCTCCTCTCCTCATGCTCCTGAATGACTAATGGCATGTTTATGAACGATTCGTCACGGCGTAGCCTGACACTGCTAGGCTGATAACGCACGTCTCTGCGATGAAGACGTGACCATCTGAAGCCACATGCGTCCTCACATCTCCGTTCGACGGTGATGGATGGACACGTACGAGGATGTGGCGGAAGAGAGCAATGGTTTGGACATTTCTAGGGAAATGGAGCAGGCCTGGAAGTTGGGACTGGAAGAAAGATAGCCTCGATGGTGTTAATCTATCACGTCGTGTAGCCGCTCTCCAGAGATTTGCTTTGATTGCTTATATGAGCTGCAACTGTAATGTTTGCTAATTTTTTTAAAGAAAGCAAACTTTTTCTTTTGGCCAAGCTTAACTCGAGAAGAATGCTGTTGACTAGTCTTTCAAAAAAAAAAGTGCTGATACATAGAGTAGGTGGATCAGCACTGTCAGGGACGTGTCCTCAATAAGTCATACATCTGGATGATGTAACACGCAACGAACGAAACATTCCTTTATAATAACAACGGCGCAGTAACATGCCGGATAGCGCGACGGATATCGAAGGTTAACACACAAATGTTGGGATGGTCCACTAAACAGTACATGAGAAGGAATCGGTTCGGTACGTTATGTTCATTCGTCAATGCTTTAAGATATATAATGGCAATAATCAGCTGTCAAGGCTATGGCTACATACAAGTATACATGACATGTACATGTGGAGAGACAAAGAACGCTAGCCAAGCTGCTCAGCTGTTAGCTATGGACCAGAAAAGTAACTCCCTGAGAATACATCAGAAAGAAACCTTGACAAGGAATATGATGGTCGGATTATGAACGGCACATAGTGGGATTATTATTTATGGCAGATTGTTGGATTATTGATGGTGGATGCTTTTGATATTAATGGCGGTTTGGGGATTTTGATGGCGGTTGGTGGAATTTTTGACCATGAATGTTGAGATTATTGATGGTGAGATTATAGACTGTGAATGGTGGGATTATTAATGGTGAGATTGCAGACTGAATGGTGGGATTATTGATTGAGTTTGTAGACTGTGAATAATGGCATAATTGAGGGTGAGACTGTAGGATTATTGACTGAGAGATTATTGATGGTGAGATTATTGACAGTGGATGATGGGATTGCTGACTGAGATTATTGAGGTCTGATAGTGAGATTATTGGCAGAGGTTGGTGGGATTATTAAAGGTGAAACTATTGACAGTGAGATTGTTGATGGTGGGATTATCGATGGTGAGATTACTGATGGCAAATGGTTGGATTATTGACGGTGGATGGTGGGATTACTGATGACAAATGGTATAATTATTCATAGCTAATTGGAGGATTATTGATGCAGAATAGAGGGATTAGTGATGTCTGATAGTGATATTATTCATTATACAGAAGAAAGTGACAAACAATGCCGAGTGGCTGAAAGAATGCTCAGTCTGGGGATACAGTATATAAATAAGAATCCTAGGAATAGTGCAAGATGGTCGTTATGACTGTAGCAGCAGTTCTTCGGAAACACTGTCCAGGTGTCATTTATCCGCCGAGGAACGGATGAGACTTGGGCCTAGACTGCTGGGAATGTGCACGAAGAAAAAGAAACGAATCAGGTTTGCGTCCCTGCACGAACAAAGCCAGTCGTAGCTTCCATCCTTCCATCATATTACGAGTGACCAGTGAGGTACTGAACATGAAGAAACGGAAGTGCAGATAATTCACTCCTGCTGATGACTCATTCGATCACCGACGATCCCCAGCTAGAAAAAAAAGCGCAAACATTAATTAATAGGTCTTAACTGACAAATCCCCTTTTTGACATCTCCTGATGATCTTACCATCCCAGCCTTGAATAAATCGCTAAAGCAGTAACGGGGGAGATTAGCACAGATCTGGGGTGTCAGTTTTTCAAGGTGATGACTGAAAACACACCATGTTTGAGTCTGACAGCAAGTCTTTAGTAGACCGTGCAACCAAACAAAGGAATGAGTCAGCAGAATTAACATTTAAATGTAGCTCTTAGCCGCCGAAGCGGCTCTTAAAGCCATGAGGTAACAAAAAAAAATCCACCGTCACACTGTTGTACTCTAAATCCGTCTCACGTGATAACGCTGCTGTGTAATTTAATAACACGTCTCCTGATGCTTCCAAGCGACGTAGCGCAGCGACGTGCCAGACCAGGTAATGTCAAGCGCACAACAGAGACCTCCTAAGGCACGCTTGCACTCCCTGCCGCCGTGTCACCATCTACCCAGAATGCTTTTGCAGGTTCAAGTGTTTCCCCAAGCAGAGTGGACTACAGGAGCCTCCCACATGCTGCTGTAAATACAGACGATAAGAAAGCGTGGAGCGCTGGCTTAGCTCCAAGCAAGCAGTAGTGACAGGCATTATAAACCCTCCCACACACACACACACACACACACGTACATACATACATGCATAACACACAACAGTTACAGACACTGAAATTTTGGTCACTGAAAAGTTTTGGGGCAAAGAAAAGTTTGACTAAAAAAAAAATGTAACTGTGTGAAGTGAACATGAAATATTTAATGGTAATTAAGCTTAGAAAGGCAATCAAAGTGATTTATTATTATTATTATTATTATTATTATTATTATTATTATTTCTTTTTTTTGCATTGCGTGATTGGGCAAATGGGGCAGTGGTGGCTCAACTGGTTAAGGCGCCTTTGTTGTTGATCGGAGGATCAGGGTTCAAGTCCCAGCACAGCCGAGCTGCCACTGCTGGGCCCTTGAGCAAGGCCCTCAACCCCTCTGCTCCAGGGGTGCTGTATCATAGCTGCCCCTGCACTCTGACCCCAATCTCTTAAGTTGGGGTATGTGAAGAAAAGGATTCCACTGTGCTGTAATGTATATGTGGCGATAATAAAGGCTTCTATGCCCCCGTTCTATCTGTCTATATTTGTACACATACACATTGTATATTCACATCAGTAGATTACTGAGTTCATTTCGGAGTTTGCAGCGATACCAAACACGAGATCAGACACTTACGGTGCTGTGAATGTGAATTACATCCTGATTTACATTTCAGCAGGTCGGTCATGTCTCGGCTGTTAACAAAAAACAAGACGTGTGTACAGCACAATCACGAGGCACACTATCTGTTCTCCTCTTCAGGTAATTATTACGGCACCCCCAAACCTCCGGCCGAGCCCAGCCCTGTGCAGCCCGACCTGGTGGACCAGGTGCTGTTTGACGAGGAGTTTGAAACCGAGGTGCAGCGCAAACGGACCACGTCGGTCAGCAAGATGGAGAGGAAGGACAGCGCGGCCCCTGAGGAAGAGGACGACGAGGACAGGCCTGCGCTTGTGAACGGTCTTACAGGTGAGATGCTGTTGTTGATCTCTGTCCAGTGTTTCGATGTCAGGCTCGTTTCAGGTTTCTGCTGTGGGATCAGGAGCAGAACTGTAGCTCGTTCACCCGGAGGTTTGACATTCTACGTGTTCAGAGACTCTTCCCATCACCGCGGTTGTAAGAAGCCGTCCTCCGAGTCACCGTCGCCTCGGCTTTGATCTCTGACGTGAACATGTGCTCATATCTATCTCTTGATCTGTATCTGCTTGACTTTATGCTTGTACGTGATTGTCTGATTGGATCAGTCCTAATAAAGTGGACAGATTGCGCAGGCCACTACATTCAGGCAGCTTGGCGTGAATATACAGCTCACAGAACACGTAATCTGTCATACCGGGTGAAAAAGGATTGTTTAGCGGCCTTGTAAACGGATAAACCGAGCTACATCAATTGTGTGAAGATAACAGAAACTTCACTTCCTTGCACGCTTCTCTGCGTACGTCCACCTCCTCTTCTCGCTGCAGACTCACTTATCTGTATTTAAAGGACAACTTTAAATAACTCCATCTATCTCGCGAGGGAAATTTCGAAAGAGATGCATATTGGACACAGATTATTTGTCTTATGACGTCGTCTGATGGATATAATGCACTTGAGCTTATACGGGGCTTGTGTGTGTGTGTGTGTGTGTGTTGAGTGCATCAGGCTGCCAGGCTGGTGATTTACCCTGCCAAGCTTTGAGCTCGTACAAGCCTTCAGTGGAGCTTGTTGAGTTTTTGCTGTGTCACTCTGGACGAAAGAAAGATTTAAGACGGAACATTAAAGCCAAGGATGCTGTTTACTTTTTCCTTGGATCAGAGGGAGGAATACGGAACGAATACAACTCAAACGGGGTGTCAGTGTGCTGCGAACTGCGGAGCGCTAAGCAGCCATGTACAGAAAGATTCACGTGTCGGAACAGTGCAGTGTTAAACCTAAAGCCTGTGTAGCTGTTAGTCGCTTCAATACTGTGATGTCTGGAGCGCTCCGGTGTCACAGACTCCATCCATAATGATTAAAAATACTATTTTTTTAGGATCCACGTTAATACCAGGCACTCTGACCGATCTGTAGTCTTTCTAATATTTGGGGATTTTTATTTTATTTTTTAATTTGTTTTGCACATGAAAAACGAAGCCCTCACGACTGCAGATGTAACCTACAGGCCGGAGCTTTCCTAATTACTCTAACGATCCTGACATTAAAATCGCATTAGCTCCGTGCTCGGCGATATTGGTATGAAAATACGTCAGCCGATTGTCAGCCGTAATGCTGATTGATCTCCGGGGTGGCGGCGTGAACGTGAGAACAGTCTTAGCACTCCGGGTCGCTCCAATCACGTTTCAGCTTAGTGAGCAGTGGTGGCGGCTCGGAGCTAACAGAAGGTCAGCGGTTCTAGCAGCAGGATGCAGGACCAAGCTGCTTCTGATGGGTTCTTGAGTAAACCCATTAACCCTCTCTGCTCCCAGGATGCCGTAACATGCCTGACCTTGTGCCCTGACCTGAGCTTCTTCAAGCCCGCAAACCGAGAAGGAAGGCATTTCCCTGTCGGATAAAGACTTTCTCCTTCTTCTTCCTCTTTTTCGTCGTTGTCTTTTTCTTCTTCTATGAAATGCGAGGTTGGATGTTCACTTGTACACCGAGTCATGGCTCATAGCGATTCAGGCTTCCACGTTAAAGAAACGGCGAAGGACAAACGGCTCCACCGCTTGTCTAGGTGCATGGATCAGAAGCATTGGGAAGGACACCATGTTCCAGAGCTCCCGTGAGCACGACTGACTAAAGCTTTCCAGCGCGGCCTTTGCAGAGACACGGAGACGTGCGCACATGTGGCAGAACTAATCTGAGCACAAATCTGAGCAGATGAGTCACACTCTGTCTATAATAAAACACTTACCTCACAGAGAACCTAAAGCAGCAGTAATTAAAAAAAAAAGTTGTTTTGTTGTTGTTTTTTTCTTTTAAAATTAAATAAAGGACAAAACCTTAACTTGCGTCTGTGGCTGGTGACGGTTAACCTGGTTACCATGGTAACAGCCTCGGGGAGGAGGAGGATGATTAGAAAAAAAAAGTAATTTGCAGACTCTTTCTTTTTTTTTAAACTTTTTTTGTTGTTGTTTTTGTTTGTTTGTTTGTTGTTTATTTAATGCGAATCAAGGCCCTAGATTTCCCACACGTGAAAATAATGGAATTTCTAAACATATTAGATGATATCTTTTGGATTAATAGGATTTTTTAAGATTATTTAACGTCTGGCGTTGAGGTGAGACGGGGTGAAAGCATTCTATGTCTCAGGGGATTGGCTTTTAACCCCTGACTATTACGAGGAGGCTACAAAGCATGCACGTCTAGAATAAATGTCTGCGTATGTTCTCGCGTTCCCAAAACACACACCCCACCCCCGTGTGTTAGATGCTGTCGACTACGATCTCTCTGGCTACAATAGCCGTGTGGGCGGCAGATCTATAGCCTGTAAACCTGCACCTATAGCATCACTTTGTACTCAAAGCCATCTATACAGTGCCGTGTGTGTGTGTGTGTGTGTGTGTGTGTGACTGCAGTAGGTGTTTCTCTCGTTATGTAACAATCAGCATTGTCTGGTTATTCCTGTACAGGGTTTCCAGGGGTTGTGTAGCGCTGGAAGTGTAGCATCCAACCTTTTTTCTTATTGTTTCCTACTCACTTATGTGGTGCACAAGTTTGTCTCCAGTTAGTTATGTTTGTGTTTGTCTTTTTGCTGCTGCTGCTGCTCTCAGCCTTCGATACTGATGGTCATGTGGGAAATTTGCCTACAGAGGAACCACCCACAAGGCCTGGTGCAGAAGGCCGGGGCAGACTGGCAATAACACGCGCATACTCTCTCTCTCTGTCTGTCTGTCTGTCTGTCACTCTCTCTCCCCCTCCCACTCATGCTACCTCTCTCTCCCTTTCTTTGCATCTTTTTCCCTGTCTCTCTCTCTCTCTCTCTACCTCCACCTTTCTCCTTCTAGACAAAACTAGGTGACTGTTTTGCGGAAGCACTGGACACCTCTGCGCTCACCTGGAACGCCTCCTGCCATGCAAATCAATCTTGCTCTCTTGTGTGCTCATTCTCTCTCTCTCTCTCTCTCTCTCTCTTTCCCCATGCAGTAACAGACTTCATGTGAGAGAGTGCAGAGAGAGAGAGAGAGATGCATTGTGTACCTGCACCTTCTCATCCATCCAAACTTCCCCCCCCTCTCTTTTCCTGTTACACATTCACTTGCAGAACATAAGGAAGGAGCCGATTGGAGGAAGACGGTACCGAGCTACACGCAGCCCGGCAGCGCCATGGACTTCGGAGCCTGGAGCATGCTACCCGGGGATGAGAGCCAGGAGACGCTACCCAAGAATTGGGAGATGGCCTTCACAGAGACTGGCATGGTCTACTTCATAGAGTGAGTGCGGCAAGTTACAATAATAAAAAAAAATAACAAAGCATTTTTAAACATTAAAACCACTACTCTGTATATACTGTATATCATATTATGTCTTTATTCGTTATTCTTTTTATAGATTTTTTGCTGCTGTAACCGAGAGATTTTCCCATTGTGGGACGAACAAAGGAATATCTTATCTATCAGTGTACATGCTTTAGTGTTGATGGTATAAGGGTGAATCAGTGCTACTTTAAAACAAAAAAAAAAGTGTGTTATATATTATAATTATGTTAGAAATTATAAATGCGTTATAATGCGTTATAAATGCATTTCTTATCATGTTTTTGATGCAGCAAATGTGACTTAAACTGTTGCCTTAACTCCGCTTCATTCATCTGCCTGTATCTAGCTTCTAATTTGCAAAGCGTAAATAAACACACGGTCGCTTCAGCGAGCGGGTTTCACTTCCGCACTACTCGGTCTCGCGGCTTATTTCCTTTACCTGCGCCGTGCTATATGCGGACACTGCCATAAATATCCTGTTTATAAATAGTACGAGGTGCGTGGAGCCGAGCCTCAGGGCCGTGCTGAGTAGGACCGATGTTGACAGACCTGTTTTACTTGCTACCTAGGGCTAATGCAAATGACGTACGAGGAAGAGTACCCAGGCGGCATGGAAAGGTCATGCTGGCTGCCAGAAGACAAGAGAACACGTTGCTGACTCTTCAAAGGAAATATAGAACGTGTTTTGAGATAAACACCAGGCTAAAGGGTTGAAACGATGAGTGTTTAATGTTTTGCACACCGTGTCGAACTACACAGATCTTTGTGTTAGGAATAAAACGTTACTAGGTAGCCTTTCATTCAGTAGTAATTATTGAAGATAAAAAAAAGGACTCCTCCCTTCCCCAGTTTATTACATTACGTGTAATGTTGTGAAGCAAGCCAAGTTAATTCCTGTTGTGACTTGAAGTTGAAGTTAATAAGATAAAAAAGAATACAATTTGGCTGTTTTGTTATCAGTCCTGAAGACTTTCCCATGGAGGAAAACCTCATTTGTTGACAAACTACTGAAATCTAAAGTCAAGATTATGCCAAGTGGGATGTTGTAGCCTAGCGGTTAAGGCGCTGGACTACCAATCGGAAGGTTGTGAGTTTGAATCGTAGGTCCACCACGCTGCCACTGCTGGGCCCCTGAGCAAGGCCCTTAATCCTCAATTGCTTAGTTGTATAAAAAAAAATGTAAGTCTGTCAAATGGTGTCAATTTAAATTGATGCCAACTGAATTACAGCTAGAACTGCTGTCAGAGCTACTGAAGTAGAAAATTAATGACCACCTTCTGACCAATCAGAATGGAGAATTTAACAGCGATGTGAATAATTCTGTTTTCTAACCTGGCCAACATCCACCTTTATTACATTTTGCACAGTTTTAAACCCCTAACCCTTCCTTTAACCTGTATTTCCTTGTTTATCCCGACTTCTGGTTTTGCACGTGTATTAATCATTTATGGCAATTAATTACGATCGCATTAAACCCATCATGACGCATCAGAGCCATAAATATATTTAAATCCTATTGCAGCTGCGGTGTAATTGTTACGCTCATATTTTTGGTTCGTAACATGGAGCTCTAACCTGCATAGCTGTGGGGAAAACTATAGACTGTAAAAATGTAAATAAAACAGGTAAGGAAGGGATGTATATCACGGCGCAGAGCTACTCAAAGTTCTGCCTCAGACTCACTCTGACTCGATCCCCATGATGGCGGAAATTAATATTCCGTTCTACTTTCCCATTGGGCCTTAAAGGCTAAAGCTGTTACTGCTCTGCTAGTGGAGAAAGCTCTACACCTGTCACGCTCAGTTGATATTTCAAAGTCGTTTCTTTCTAATCAGACACCTTTTCCCTCAGGAATCCCGTTTGAAGCACTGCCTTTTTTAAACAAGTGCTTTGAGGGAGTGTTTTTTTAATACATCTGGGGAGTCTGGAGGGATAAATCCCAGCTTTGACCACTGTATTGATGGTTTTTCTTGTTTTGTTTTGTGGCTGTGAAAACACCAACAAGATATTGTGGTCTAAACATAAGCAAGTGTAAACATAATGCTAACGCTCGGCTGCTGTTAGTTATGAGAATGTTTTCTCTCTCTCTTTTTTTTTTTTTCTTTCCTCACCCCTTCTACAGTCATAACACAAAGACTACAACCTGGCTGGATCCACGGATGGCCAAGAAAGCAAAACCCCCTGAGAAGTGTGACGAGGGAGGTGAGATGATTAGCCTTCCACCACACTCATACACACTCATACAGACACAAACATAGGCACTTACGCTTGCACAACCTCAAACCTCCAAACAACTTTAACCCTCAAACCTCCAAACAACCTTAAACCTCAAACCTCCAAACAACCTTAAACCTCAAACCTCCAAACAACCTTAAACCTCAAACCTCCAAACAACCTTAAACCTCAAACCTCCAAACAACCTCAAACCTCCAAACAACCTCAAACCTCCAAACAACCTCAAACCTCCAAACAACCTCAAACCTCCAAACAACCTCAAACCTCCAAACAACCTCAAACCTCCAAACAACCTCAAACCTCCAAACAACCTCAAACCTCCAAACAACCTCAAACCTCCAAACAACCTCAAACCTCCAAACAACCTCAAACCTCCAAACAACCTCAAACCTCCAAACAACCTTAAACCTCCAAACAACCTTAAACCTCAAACCTCCAAACAACCTTAAACCTCCAAACATCTTCTACCCTCCAACCTCCAAACAACCTTAAACCTCAAACCTCCAAACAACCTTAAACCTCCAAACAACCTCAAACCTCCAAACAACCTTAAACCTCCAAACAACCTTAAACCTCCAAACATCTTCTACCCTCCAACCTCCAAACAACCTTAAACCTCCAACCTCCAAACAACCTTAAACCTCAAACCTGCAAACAACCTTAAACCTCAAACCTCCAAACAACCTTAAACCTCCAAACATCTTCTACCCTCCAACCTCCAAACAACCTTAAACCTCCAAACATCCTTCACCCTTCAACCTCCAAACAACATTCAACCTTTAGATATCCTCCCTTCAAACCTCCATAAATCATCAGGAACTTCAAACCTCCATAAATCCTCCAACCAACGAACATCATCCAGACTCCAAAAATCCTTGGAGCTTACTTGTTTCTCCAAGTTGATGATGACCCAGGATTTGAACCGTCCTCATTAGCATCCATGAACAATTCTTTTAACATGTTCAAAAAAAAAATAACTGGGGCAGGGATTCTTTTGGGAATAAATGTAACCAGTCTTGCCACTCTTCTCTACACTTCATCCAAAGTGATCTGAAAGCATTATCATTCTATTCATGCAACAAAAAAAAAAATCATTTTCTCAGTAGAGTCTTACAAAGTGTGACCGGAGAAAAGACTCAATCAAGCTTCAACTATTTCCAAATGAAGAAGCAGCTAATTTATCCTGCTTTTTAGCCATCCGCTTGCTTTTCTTTACCATCTGCCTCACTGGTTTTTCCACTGTCTCGACTAGATAACATCCCAGTTATATCCATCCCAGTATAGATAACATCCCAGTTATATCCATCCCAGTATAGATAACATCCAACCATCCTTCGCCCTCCAACCATCCTTCGCCCTCCAAACAACTGCCACTTCCAACCAGCCTCTAACCTATAAACAATCTTCACCGTCGAATTTACAAACAACCTCAAGACAACCTCAAACCTACAAACAACCCTCAAGAGCTTGAAATCCAGAATTGCCGTGTTTCATATCCACCTTTAGATCTTAAACCCCTTTGGTGTCTAGCACAAACAATTAGATTGTAACTAGTGGAATAGTTTGTGCAGCAGTGTTTTACCCAAGTTAAGTTATGCTATTAGCAATGCACATCCAGGCAAACGCAGACACACACGCACACACACACACACACACACACACACACACACACACACACACACGCACCCCAAAAGCTGAGCACTGTCTTTGTTTCTGGCAAACGTATTAAAGTCAAACGGACAGGTAAGTTGGCGAACGAGACACTCGCACTGTGTCACTGTGCTAATGGCTGTGTACAGCCGACTCCAGAGCTGATCACTGTGCCATCTCGCCCTGGCAATACTTGCACTGTTCTAGCGTAAAGAGTCTGCATGTCTCACGGTGTCACACACTTTTTTTTTTTTCTTTCTTTTTTTTTTTTTTTTTACTCTCTCTGTGCAGGCAAAGAAAACTGATGACTCTCCTTAGCTCATGTCCAGCTCTTAATCGACAACCTGGACGATTTCTTAACACTCTCTTATTTCACCCCCTTCCCCTCTCCTTTTTATTGCCCCTGCTCACACACACAGGAGCCAGGGTTTTTTGACTTGCTCTGTGATGCGCGTCAGTGATCCGAATCCGTTTTAGTCGGTTCTCATGTGTCTTTCTGTCCCTCCGCAGAGCTGCCGTACGGCTGGGAGAAGATCGAGGACCCGCAGTATGGCACCTACTTTGTGGAGTAAGTGATGGGATTAGGTTCGTGTGGGAATACGGGAATAGTGATGGTGCAGGTTTATAATGCTTCATAATGATCAAAGTAGGATTTATGACATGGGCGTGGGTTGTGTAAGGAAGAGTAATAGAGCTTTATATCGCAGACATAACTTAAGATCAGAGCTGAGACCTAGAGACTTTTACCTGTGTGTCACTCCTGTGGTCACGTGCAGGGCGAACAAATTAACTGGGGATGAGCAGATTTCATGTCCAGGTCGTTCGTTTGCTGGTCTTTCTTTCTGTCTGTGTCTCTGTCTGTCTCTGTCTTTCCTGTCTTTCTTTCTTTCTTTCTTTCTTGTGTCTGTATTTTTCTTTCTGTCTGTCTGTCTCTGTCTTTCCTGTTTGTCTTTCTTTCTTTCTTTCTTTCTTTCTTTCTTTCTTTCTTCCTTGTGTCTGTCTGTCTAGTGTTTTCTTTCTTTCTTTTTTTCTTTCTTTCTTTCTTTCTGGGGTCTGTCTGTCTAGTGTCTCTTTATTTCATTTTCTTTCTTTCTTTCTTTCTTGTCTGTCTGTCTAGTGTTTGTTTGTTTTATTTATTTATTGTCTGTCTGTCTAGTGTTTCTTTCTTTCTTGTGTCTGTCTGTCTAGTGTTGTTTTTTTTCTTTCTTTCTTTCTTTCTTTCTTTCTTTCTTTCTTTCTTTCTTTCTTATCATTTGTCCTCCTTTTTTAAACCCTAATGGCTCCAGTTTAATATGGTGTTAATAGCAAATATTCATCCAAACTCACCAGATGGCACGTTAGACTGAGAGGCTTATAAAAGATAACTGGCCGAGTAAAAAAACAAAAAAAAAAAACAGAGAGAAATTGATTTAAATAATAATAAATAAATAAATAAAACATTTTATTTCTTTTGAAAGTCCTTTATTTTATCCAAACTGAAATTATATTTAATTCTTTTTTTATATATATATAGAAAATGATTTCATTTTGATAAACATTTATGAATTTTGTTATTAATAAACACATGTATCATTAGTTATAAGAGATTTTAGAGTTTTACAATATAAAGTATTTATCATACTGTTGGAGATAAATAAGATAACTAGGACCCTGTGGAGGAAGCAGCACTGTGAGGTGCCACAATGAGGTCTGCTATACGGACGAAGGGGGAAAAAAACTGAGCCAGTTTCATACAGCTAGGTCAATGTGACCGTTTTGTTCTAGTTTCTGTTCAAAACCCACCTGTTGTATAAAACTTCATCTAGGGCTCCGTTCCAGCTGGCTTTAACATGCGTCCTGGGTTCGCGAGGAGACAGCCGAGACACCCGACATTACGAATGTCATCGGATTTCTTCTGCTGGAGAAATGCTGCCCTGCACAAAGATCTCCTCATTTATTTTCGGGCACAAAAATTTGAAGCGATTCATATCTCGTGTACCTTCGAATTTTAATCAAGTGGTCCGATGAAAAAACCCCGAAAGATGGATGGAGGTCGGATGAAGCTATGAAAAACAACTGATTTGGTCTTTGTGTGTTAGCCTGGTGGCAGGGAGATCAGGCTAGGGCAATGACGCACTTGTTTAGCTTCCTTCACCGCTGTCCGAGACTCGTTCATGCTATAAAACGCGGTGTGGTCGGCGGTATGCATCCCAGATGCGGTTTGAACAATCGCAGGACAATCCTATTTGACCCTAATACTCAGAGCTGCCCGCTTGTGATCTGATCTGCCAGGATGCCCAAGTAAACAGAGCTTTAAACAAAAAAGGTCAAATGAAATGAGATCTCTCTCTCTACATGTAATATCTCTGTCCATCTCTCTCTCTACATCTAAAATCTCTCTCTCTCTCACTCTACACACATCTTTCCCAATACGTCTGTCTTTTCTCAGTCTTGAAGAAGAAGGAGAGATGAGGGTGACTCATGCGCAGTGCAACAAGGGCTCAGAAAGCCCTTACACACACACACACACACACACACACACACACACACACACACACACACACACACAAGCATGCTGTTGGCTTAGTGCAGCATGGCGCTTCTGTCCATGTGCAGAACAGTCACGACCCGACTTAAGACAAACCTCCGTCACACTGATCAGCTGCTTGCTCTGTTACGCACACAGTGTGGAGCAGTTTGGCCTGGAATCTCCAACAAGTACACAAGTCTTAAGATGTTTTTGTGGGTTTAGTTGTCGTTGTTGTTTTTCTTTCTGTCGTACCAAATAATAACCAAATGCCAAAGATTAGTTGTGACCTAAAGGACGCCTCTCAAAATTAGCATGTGCCTGTCACTTTATTAGGAACGCATAGTGAACTAACATTCCCACCGAAGTTTAGAATAGTGAACAAAATCCAAAATATGTGAGCAGTGACTTGGATAGTCTTCCAGTCTCTTGGGATATTCACATAGGGTTGAAAACAGTGAGCAAAAGTTCTGAGGAAATATTTTCCCACCAGACGCTAGATGAGACACGAGACACCAGGTTTAGTTTAGGAAGGCTTCTATATTCAGTCTATAGTAGGTAATGTTGTAGAAAACAGAAGTATTTGATCATTGGTTTTGGTCCCCAAGCTGCAAAATGTCTTGCCATGATAACAGTGAAAATATTTCCCAAGTGAAAACACCAAGCTTATTTCCCTTTACAATCAGTAATACGTTCGGTACCGAACTTAATTATCAAAATAAATGGACGAGGCTCCGAGAGAAACCTGCACCTGTAGACTATAGTTTAGGGGAATTAGCATAGTTTTCTCATTTGCTGCTTCTGTAAAGCGTGACGCCACTTTGTTGTGATAGATTGCTTGGCTTTAAGATATGTCCTGTTCCCCCACAGCCACATCAATCAGAAGACGCAGTTCGAGAACCCTGTGATGGAAGCCAAGAAGCAGCACAACCAGGAGGCGCCCACGGCGAGCCAGCCAGGACTTATGCCCTCGGGTAACCACCAGACGTCCATCTTCTTACCTCGTGCGTCCCCGTTGTTTGTTCAAGCTCATGTTTATCTGTTTATTTACTATTTACCTCAGCTACAGTAATCAGACCTCGCTCGACAGCATCGTGAGCCGTTTTTCTTCAGAAGAAACCAAACTCCGAAAGTCTGCAGTGTCAGGCGAGAACATGTCAATTAGAGAAGTGCCAAAAGCACAAGTGTTTCACAGGCACCCAATGATTTTTTTTTTTTTTATGCCGTGTACAAATGAGCGAACTGGATGGCTTCATGACTTCTATCAAACCTCAGTGCCTTTAACTAGCAGAGACGGAATTTTTTTATTCCCGCTCTACCTGTCGTCGGCGTTTAATTCAAAGTTCTGTGCGCCTCCGTGCTTTTTTCTAGCATCTTATTTTGACGGGTGCCAGCAGATTTTCGAACCGGTCCCAGCCCCCTAAAAGCCTCGGCTCACTACGCTTTCTCTCCACGACCTGATCTTTTTCAGGATCCTCAAAGCCCAAGGCGTTATTTCACTGCTGAAATTGAGAGTGCAGTAGACGAACGCGAGAGCCGGAATCCTTCAGCCCTCATGAAGCATTCTTTTGCTCAGTTGCAAAAATTGAATAAAAAAATATATAAATATATAAATTCCACAAACTCTGTCAAATGTGTCCTCATCGCTTGTGGATTTGTTCCGCTGAAAACTCTAGACACGCTTTTCTCATTTCACTTTTATCATGAGTGTACACTCATTTTTTTTATTTTCATTGCAGCCAGAGATCCAGCAATTCATGCAACTTTCAGATCATATATCATAACTGAGTTGGTGTGGGTGGTTGTGTGAATGAGTGGGTGGTTGTGTGGGTGGGTGTGTGAGTGAGTGAGAGAGAGGGTGGGTGGGTGGGTTGGTGTGTGGTTGAGTGGGTGGGTGGGTGTGAGTGAGTGAGTGGGTGGGTCTGAGTGAGTGGGTGGGTGGTTGTGTGAGTGGGTGGGTGGTTGTGTGAGTGGGTGGGTGGTTGTGTGAGTGAGTGGGTGGGTGGTTGTGTGAGTGAGTGGGTGGGTGGTTGTGTGAGTGAGTGGGTGGGTGGTAGTGTGAGTGAGTGGGTGGGTTGTAGTGAGGTGGGTGGGGGGTCTTTGTGTGAGTGGGTGGGTGGGTGGGTGGGTGGGAGTGGGTGGGTGGGTGGTTGTGTGAGTGAGTTGGTGGGTGGGTGTGTGTGTGAGTGGGTGGGTGGTTGTGTGTGTGAGTGGGTGGGTGGGTGGTTGTGTGTGTGAGTGGGTGGGTGGGTGGTTGTGTGTGTGAGTGGGTGGGTGGGTGGTTGTGTGAGTGGGTGGGTGGTTGTGTGTGTGAGTGGGTGGGTGGGTGGTTGTGTGAGTGGGTGGGTGGTTGTGTGTGAATGAGTGGGTGGGTGTGTGTGAGTGGGTGGGTGTGTGTGAGTGGGTGGGTGTGAGTGAGTGAAGAGATACACTCGAGACTAGGTTTTTGCAGATGCTGCTATCAGGATCTACACTTTTCTGCTTTGATTAACAAACAGCAGCCCTGTCTTTAACAGTGTAGAGATATCAGCTGCGTTAGTGCTGGAGCTTTCAGTAAGACATTTTACTGCCTGTATACGTAATGCCTCCCACCAAAGACTGGCAGCTACGTCAGGGGTTTGCACTCATTATGCTAAAATAGATCATACATAAAGAAGTTTGTTTTTAGATAAAATCTTTAATTAGAAACCTCAGCTCACACTCCTTTTGCCAGATCTGTCCGTCTGAATCCATCCCACTTTTTTTTTTTTTACAGAGACTTTGAAATAAATTTGAACTGTGAAGTTTATGGCAATTTCTATAAAAGAAAAAAAACCGTTCAGGTTGTCGAGCTCATTCAAGTATGTAATTAAACACTTTTTTTTGTGAAACAAAACATTGCTGCTGAAGCTTTACTCCTGCGTTTCTCATGCCCTTGGTTTCTGACGCTTGTTTTTGCAGTATTGATATTACACAAGCCTCCTCCGTGCTCCGCTGCTTTTCCCTCCTCTCTAAGCCCGCAGCAGGTATGTGGCGCTTGTAGCCTCCTCGCTATATAATGCGTCATCCTCCGGGAGAGCGACGTTTACACTTGCTGCTGCTTAGCTAGCAGTCTGATGGTTATTACAGACGACCGCTGCTGACCTCGAGCTCCAGAGGCAGCCTGGAGCTAATGTCATTCAGAACACACACACACACACACACACACACGCGCACGCACACACAGAAACAGATCACTCTTTCAAAGCACAGAATCTACTCGTCAGCTTAAAGATGGATTCAGGCAAGTTAACTAGATCCATTACAATTAAATCCATTTACCATAAGGTTTATTCATTTATTTAATTCTGTCTTTTTTTTCTATCCTGTAATTCTTATGTTCTTTACTTTTAATACTACTTAGGGGAATTATTTAATAATACTAATATACTAATAATTGGGAATGAACTCGGACCTCAATTCCAAACCTCAGACCAGGAACAAAGTAAATGCCCCCTCAACTCTGAATAAATTTCAGTTTCTTGTAATTCAGCCACATTGGCTTCAACCAGCCATTCAATCCAATACAACTAACCCAACCACCCCATCCATCCATCCATCCCTCCATTCAATCCAATACAACTAACCCAACCACCCCATCCATCCATACATCCATCCCTCAATTTAATACCATACAACTAACCCAACCACCCCATACATCCATCCCTCCATTTAATACCATACAACTAACCCATCCATACATTCAATCCAATACAACTAACCCAACAACCCATCCCTCTATCCATCCATTCAATCCAATACAACTAACACATCCATCTATCTATCCCACCCTCCATCCTTCTATTAAATCTAATCAATCCATATATTCAATCCAAGCCATCTCTCCAACCTATCCATTCTACATTTTTATTTATTTATTTATTTATTTTTTACAGCATTTGGCAGATGCCTTTATCTAGAGCGACGCACAAAAGGGCTTCTACACATCCATCGGTCTTCCCCTCTTTTCAACCCATTTGTCCAACTCGTCTATTCGACCCAGCCATCCATTCAACAGTCAATCCATCCATCAGTTCATCCCTTTCTTACATCTCCATTCAATCCATCCAATCATCCAATCTATCTTTGCCACCCATTCAACCCTTCTACCTGTCCAGCTCATTCATACAATCAACCTTGCCATCTATTCATCTATCCATCCCACCTACATAACCAAACGCCCTACTCCTCCTATCCATCCATCCAGCCAGCCCACCCACCCACCCACCCATTCGACCGTATATTTATACACAATTTATTTGAGTCAAGTTTAAACTCAAACACAAGTACACCAATTTAAATAAGCTACTTTAAGTGTCCATGTTGGAGCATATGAACAGACGTAGCCTTAGTCGGTTGATTGTGTTCCACTGCAGCTCTGCTGGACTGTGACGGATTATCACTAAGCGTATAAACTCAGCTACATTGCCCAGGCTTAAAAACAGCAGCGTAACTGTTAGTCGCCATGTTCGCTACACTGGAGCCACTGAAATGTCTCACTTATTGGCTTTGTTGTTTTGATTTGTGCCGTTTTGACAAGGCACCTCATATATGACCTTCCCAAAACACACACACACACACACACACACACGCGCACACAGACAGGCGCTGGTTTCACAATGGCACCTTTAATTACACACTGACATTTTATAATCAGCTCGCCTTGAGACAGACACACTCATTGTCTTTGTGATGAGTTAATCAAGTAGATTTAAACAGCATTCTGCTTCTCTCTTTGACGTATACACACACTCTGTCACTCACTCACACACACACACACACACACACACACACACACACTCCCTCTCTCACTCACACACACACTAGCATATCACATATCTCTCTCTCTCTCTCACTCACTCACAGCCCTCCTTTCACTCACTCACGCACACAGACTATCTGTCTTTTTCTCTCTCATTCACTCACTCACACATCCCTCTTTCTCTCATTCACTCAAATACATCCTCTCTCTCACTCACACCCCTCCTTTCACTCACTCACTCACACAGACCATCTCTATCTCTCTCTCTCTCTCGTTCACTCACTCACACACACACACCCCTCTCTCATTCACTCAAACACAGGCCGCGCGCTCACAGGCACTCACGACACACACACACACACCCCTGCCGCAGGCACTCAAACACAGCCCGCGCGCGCTCCGCAGGCCGCACTCACACACACACACACCTCTCTCTCTCTCACTCAAACACATCCTCTCTCTCTCATTCACTCAAACACATCCTCTCTCTCTCATTCACTCACACACATCCTCTCTCTCTCTCAGTCTCTCTCGTTCACTCACTCACACACACACCCCTCTCTCATTCACTCAAACACATTCTCTCTCTCTCACAGGCACGCACGGACACACACCCCGCGCGCAGGCACGCAAAACACAGCCGCGCGCGCGCGCGCGCGCGCGCGCGCGCGGGCACGCACGCGCGCACACACACCAACGCGCGCGCAGGCACGCAAACACATCCTCTCTTTCTCTCTCTCATTCACTCAAACACATCCTCTCTCTCTCTCTCTCTCTCTCTCTCTCATTCACTCACTCACACACACACCCCTCTCTCTCTCATTCACTCAAACACATCCTCTCTCTCTCTCTCTCTCTCTCTCTCTCTTTCACTCACTCTCACACACACACCCCTCTCTCTCATTCACTCAAACACATCCTCTCTCTCTCTCACACTCACTCTGACACACACCCCTCTCTCTCATTCACTCAAACACATCCTCTCTCTCTCTCTCTCTCTCTCTCTCTCATTCACTCACTCTCACACACACACACACACACACACACACACACACACACACACACACAGACTCCTCATTCTTAAAATATTAGTGTGTGATTGCATTTAAATACTAATTGGCCTTCCATATTAAACTGCTACAGAACATTAGCACTGTGTATCATGTTATTTATGAGTACATTGTAGATATATATTATAGTTCTAACAGCTAAATGGCAAAAACAAATTAATAAAGCACTTACTGTAGATGACTGAATTAATTGATGGCACAAAGGAAATAACATTAAATAAGAGTATTAGCCTTTACACTACCTTTTTTTCCCCCCAAGCCTACAGCTATTCATGGTCCTGTGCTTCACAGTTCATCTAAGGCAGGGTCAAAATGTCCAAAAGGTCACGTTTAGGGGCACATGCACCTTCTCCTTCTTTCTTCTTTTGACACTCTCATAGATACTGACACGTTTAAGCGCGATTTCATCGCAGCGGTGTGTGTGTGTGTGTGTGTGTGTACATGTGATTTCACCATTCACGCAATACAAAAGCCAAAAATGAGCAATCATTCCCACAGGATATGCAGCATACGCTGTACAAACCACAGACACTATCACATGCTTATCTGTAATGATTAATATCGCACGTTGTTTCCCACTAAGCGGGTCTTCGCCAAGACCGTCCAGAGCCCAGATGAGTTTTGGCATTCAGCGTGTTGATGTAGAGACGAGTTTACTTCACACTCGGACTGGCTGCGAGCCAGACCCGCTCTCATATTAAACTAAGATGATGCACATAATGTTCAGCCAGCCATTAATCTGTAGTAAGAGCAATGTTGATCTCTGTGGAAATATCCACATACACATTAAACAAGATGTAGCACCCTCCTTCCCCTCATCCCCTGGTGCAGCACTGGCTAACTAAATCTCAGAAGAGCAAAGTGTCATTAACAAAAGCTATTAGGGTATTTATTTAGCAGTCATTAATTAAAGGTGATTAAGCTGAGCAGAACTATTCATATGCTGGTAATTAGAGATTGGGATGGAATAATGACTTTAATCTGCTCTGATATCTAGAGCCCTCACGCACTAAGTGTGTGAGTGTGTGTTGTGTACCTCTTTTCTTTTACTTCCCTTATCTGTCTGTTTGTCTCCATTTTTCTCGCTCTGGCTTTTCTAGGTCACGCTTATACAGTATATGTCTCAGTTTTTCCTTCCCCTTGCTCTGTATTTTGTGACTTGACCCCTCTCTCTCTCTCTCTCTCTCTCTCTCTCTCTCTCTCTCTCTCTCTCTCTCTCTCTCTCTCAGAGGATGGCTCTCTGAGGGGTTTTACACGTGACCCATCGCAGCTACACGGGACAATTTTGCGTACAGCCCTCAGGAAGAGCCCTCAGGGTTTCGGCTTCACCATCATCGGCGGAGACAGACCAGACGAGTTCCTGCAGGTCAAGAACGTGCTGAGGGACGGCCCTGCGGCGCAGGACAACAAGATCGCCCCTGGTGGGTTTTTTTTTATATCCTAAACAAACCAGAGATCTGAAACTTGCCATCATTGCTGTATCCCACATGAGCAACAACAAATTAGATTATTTGACTCTTGAGTGAACCCTCAGCTGTGTAATTAATTAAGGGATAAACCACTACAGGATGTGCTGTTCTAGGAAACTTACAGTATGGTCTGTTGGGTTGGGGGTATTGTGGGTTGGATGGGGGGATATGGTGGATTGGATGGGAGTATGGTCTGTTTGGTTGGTAGGGAGGGGCTGTGGTTAGTTGGATAGTGGGTATGGTCAGTTGGGTTGGATGGGGGTATGGTCTGTTGGGGAATCTGATGGATTGGATGATGGTGTGGTTGATTGAGGGAATGTGGTGAATTGGATGCTGGTATGGTCTTTTGGGGGGTGGATTGGATTCTGGTATGGTCTGTTGGGGGGGGTGTGGTGGATTGAATGCTGGTATGGTCTGTTGGGGGGTGTGGTGGATTGGATGCTGGTAGGGTCTGTTGGGGGGTGTGGTGGATTGGATGCTGGTAGGGTCTGTTGGGGGTGTGGTGGATTGGATGCTGGTATGGTCTGTTGGGGGGTGTGGAGGATTGGATGCTGGTATGGTCTGTTGGGGGGTGTGGGGGATTGGATGCTGGTATGGTCTGTTGGGGGGTGTGGGGGATTGGATGCTGGTATGGTCTGTTGGGGGGTGTGGGGGATTGGATGCTGGTATGGTCTGTTGGGGGGTGTGGGGGATTGGATGCTGGTATGGTCTGTTGGGAAGGAGGTATGATGGTTATGATGGCAGGTTAGGTGATATATCTGCTCTGTGGGTTTCAGCAGTGTGTTGTCAGTGTCTTGGGTTTATTTATTTTTTCCTGTATTGTATGACATACTTTTCCAATCTGATGCTTTGTGCATTGGGAGTGCTGTCTTCAAGATGTTGCTACCCAGAAGCTTTGTAAATAACCCACCTGGGGTGTCAACTGCACAGTCACAATAACAGTAAGAACAGAATTCAGAAGCTTTGTGTGTGAGTGACTGTGTCAGCACCAGGGGAACAGGCATTACAACAGAACTGCACCGGGCGATAATTGCACGGCGCTAATGCTCACCGCTGTCCATCACAAAGAGTGGAAATTAATGTCCGTTGCACAAGCGTCCTCAGGAGACTTCAGGCGACGCATCTAATTGAAATAATTACTAAAATCTAAAATTGATGCCACAATAAAGCTAGCTGCTTTCTATCCCCTCACCCCAAGAGAACTCCCACATGGGATTGCTGTTTTACCGAATATTCTATCTTGACAGCGTTCTTCGAGGCTGAAGGTCTTTGATTCTCGAGTCAGAAGACACAGACACGTTCTGGTGGACGCAGCGCAGTAGTTTGACGTTAATAATAAACAAACTGTGTTTTTAACAAAGAACAAACTTATAATCATTGACCAGCTTTCTGTTACTGTAGGAAAAGTCAAACGTTGCTAGAAAGGGTTCGTAAGTAATGTTGCCAGACACGAGGGAGTCTTCAGGACTGAGGAGGTTTGTTTTTTTTATTTGGCGCGAGACAAAATAGTAAAGGCTAGTGAGTAAGCAATATTTGTAACTGCTGTGACATGGAACAGAGAAGAATAAACAGAAATGAATTTGCTTGAACAAATAAATGATGGCCTAAAGCAGGGATGTGGTATAGAAGATGCCATCGAGTATCGTTTTGGATTGTTCTCAAAGACGTATTTCTGTGGATTTGTACCTGACATGTTCATTGTGGTGAGGAAAGTAGGGACAGATTACCGATTTCCACGACGCGAGTCTCGACACAGCCGCCGTGTTCTCACACTGGATGTAGTGGAGCCAAAAAGGAACCGTGCGATCAGCAAGTAGTAGGTGATAAGTTGCAAAGCAAGTTTTCGCAAGTTCACAGTTTTTGTGAGTCCTGAAAGCTTACACGCTGCATTTATTTTCGTTTCGACAACATACACACGTACAACAGTTTACTTCGATACAACTCATGCTGCAGATTCTTATAGTGCTGCCGGGGTGAGGCCGTTTTGTAGGCCAAGCCAGAAGTAGTGCAAAAACTTTGGTTTGCTGGATGGAAAGAAGAAAGGAGGAAGGAAAAAAGCGCGGTGGCCAGCAGAAGTGTAGGGTGGAAGTGTATGCTTTTGTCTTCACAATAATTGTAATCATTTTAAGCTTTCGAAGACTACATTTTAGCTATAAATGAACTACACTAGGGTCAGATGACTTCAACGTCATCACCAAAAATACAATACACAGAAAGTCGAAAGCCAGAAAAGAGAACCAAGTCGAAATAATGGAGAATAAACCTCCTAGAACCCGGAAAACTGAAGTGTCAATACTCCGGTGATGGTTCTCTCCGTCGGGTCAGGGAAGAAGCGGCGTGGTGCGTTGTTACAGGCTACATGTTGGCAACCATCTTTAACCCAGACACGTAAAAGCTTAAAAAGATGACGAGGAGGGTATCACTGATGTATTTAATGTATTCTAGTGCTTTCTTTTCATCTTTCACATATTTTAAGTCAAGAGTCCCATTGATGGGGGGCACGGTGGCTTAGTGGTTAGCACGTTCGCCTCACACCTCCAGGGCTGGGGTTCGATTCCCGCCTCCGCCTTGTGTGTGTGGAGTTTGCATGTTTGCATGAGATAGGCACAGGCTCCCCGTGACCCGAGGTAGTTCGGATAAGCGGTAGAAAATGAATGAATGAGTCCCATTGATAGATAAAGATTTATCCGCTGACAATGTCACTTACTCTACTGTAGTCACGGGTTCAAGTTAGGAAATAAAATTTTAGGGGGTGAATACAGACAATTAGAGCGAAATGTATGTTTAAGGAATAAAACTATACATCGTGCGGTTCTAGGAAAATAAACAGACGGACGGAGCAGTGTCATAAGATGTCAAAAGTTGCTCATTTCTGTTCATTAATAAACTACATGATGTCATTTCTATCTACCTGTAGTTGTATTTAACATTGTAGTTTTTTAACTTAGCATAGAAGCTACAAATATCACGGCGTACAAGTCTGCAAACAAATCGCAGTTTTATTTTCCTATTCGATGTGGAATAACATTATTTAATGTAAAAAAAAAAATTTTTTTTTTTTTTCATTTTGGATATTACAATTTTAAAGATCGAGGATTGTTTTTGCTGCTTGCAAAAAAAAAAAATAATAATAAAAAGCTGACACAATATAACCCTGTTGTTATGATGTCATCTTATTGCTGACTCCGGTGTACAAGACTGTAGTAAAGCGATGATGTCCTGTAACAGGAAGTGTTCAGTTTCATCGCTCTTTCCATGATGGGTTAAAGAAGTGCCGAGCCCGCGTTCAGCTTACTGAGCTGCTCTAGCACATTTCTCTGGAGCGTCAAGAGAGCGTCGTTTTTATAGTCCAAAAGCCGAAGCCAGCCTTTAAAAGATTAGTGGAACGAAGGCAGATGCTTCACGCAGTAGGTGAGAGAAGCACTCGATATTGGGATTAGCTGTTGTGACGATGGTTAATGATTACGCACCGGCCCTTTAAGATGATGTCATCGATGTTTGTGAAATGGGATAAGGAAGGGCAGCAGGTTTTACAGAGATCTCGGGAAGGTGGCACTTCTTTGACAGTTCTTTGGAAGGCGTTGACAACGTGCCTTTCTTTTGAGTTTTAAGCTTTCTCCTGAATCGGACTTAACCGCGCTGGCGTGGAGGCCAGGAGCAGGAACTGATTTGCAGGTAAAAATTTGAGGCATGTGTTATTCATGCACAACTATTTTGCAAAAATGTTTACACCTTACAGATGTAAAATTGGTGGTACAGTAATTTCTTAATACATCATCATTACAAGCTTGATGAGTTCGAACGAATAAAACGTACTGTTTAAACCACAGCAGCGGTCTAGTGTCTAATCTCCCACATTATTCCTGAAATGCAAATCGCATGTTTGCGTTAATGCAGTGTTCTAACGTGGTATCGTTTCTATAGTAACCGATGCTTTTAAGATGATCAAAGTCATCTAAACTAACACTTTAATCTTCTCCCCACCCTCATGCGAGTTTAACGCTAAACAACTCAACCAAAACAAAATCGTAGGTCTGTAGGAGTTTACTTAACATTCGTGGAAGGAGTCTCGTGTCGGCATTGTGACAGGTGGAATATTTACAGACATGCGTTTACACGTTTTTCAGTAACGTTAAAAGTTCTTGTTCCTATTGTTTGTGAGAGAAAAATGGATTCGAAGGATCGCATATCGCCGCTTTAACAGGAGTTCAAGAGCGTTAATAAACGTAGCTAAAACCCGATCAAAAGTACAATGGCATTCTTTAATAAATGAACTGTGATTTTTAAGGCTGCTTCATTTCCTTGGCATTTAACATGTTGCTCTTTGTCATCACAAGCACCACAATAACGTTAGATGAACGAAACTTGATAACAGCAACGTATTTTTTTTTTTTTTTTTTTTTTTCTTCTCGTTTTTGTCTTTCTCTTCCTGTTCCACACCCCCATGGTGTGGACTTTCCAGTCTGTTTGCTGGAAAAGCATGCTCTAGTTGAAGTGTGTGTTCCAGCCTTTCCATAACTGTTTGTGTTTGACACACACTCGCAGTGTTTGTCACAAACTAACAATGACTCATGCAGGCAGGTGCGGATTTAATCTCTCGTTTCTAAGCCTTTTTTTTTTTTTCGGTATTATTCCTAAGTGTCTCTAAAACACATCTTATTCTTTTTTTTTTTTTTTCCTGTTTTTATTCTTGTTGGAGTCGCTCTCCAGCTCACAGCCCAGTTTTTTTTTTTTTTTAAGCAGCTGTTAAGATTCCTAAAGCACATCTCGAGTTTGTACCTCTACTGTATACACTCTTGTTAATTAGTCTGCTGAATAGCTGGTGTGGGGGGTGTGGGGGGTGGGATGGGTGTTTCACATCACATGCACAAGCAGATGGTTTTTTTTTGTTGTTGTTGTTGGTTTTGTGAAAATGATTCGTTTGGAAACCGTGTGTGACCTGCGCGGGAAAACGCTGATTCGTTATTTTACCGTGTGCAAAACGAGTCGCGTGCAATTCGCCCTCGCTGCTTTCCTGCACCAGTCCTGATGGAAATGAAGTGAAGTTTTTCCAAGAGGTTGTGGAGATGTTTTGCAGCGTCTTTGCCACTACGCAGCAGGAGGAGGACATTCTTTGAGTCGAAAGTGTTCAACGATGGGAATCATGGCTCATTTCACAGAGACACATTCGGTCAGAGGAAAGTGTTATCTGAGCTCTTCTGAGTACATGATGTCATAGACACCCTGCGATTGGCTAATGTCACCGTGACCGACAAGTGTCTCTCTCTCTCACATGCGTGCACACACACACACACACGCACACGCACACTGCTTGTTGATTCCAGCCATGGACCAATCACAGCGAGTTATTCAAATGAATCTCTCGCATGACCTAGATAAAGAAAGTTTAAACACAGAGTAAAAAAAGGAGCGAGTTTGTACAGATTTAGCTCGTGATTTCTTAGCGTGTAAAACAAAAAAAAACAATAAGTCGCATAAGAAATAACGTGAACTGATTTGTGTAATTATCTGGTTTGTAATGAACGTGTAAGAGGAAAGCTGAACGTCGGCATCATAAGCTTCACATCAGGATGCCTGAGGATGTCTTTAATAATTCGTACCTACTGCTGTAGATTTCGATTAGGAATTGTAAAAGCGTTTTGTAATTTTACACCGTTCTTTTGATGTCCACGTTCGATTTAAAGCGAGGAGGTTTCAATTCGTTATCATTTTTCAAATATTAGAAGTTATTTTCTTTGAAGCATATTAGAAAAATGACACTTGATGATGATATTGTAAGCATTATTTAATCCTTTATAATTCTATAGATATGTAGCGTATAGAAGACTGATTGGGGGGTCGTTAGATTCTTTGATATTATTGAAATGTCACTAATTGGAATAATTACAATAACAAATCTTTTATTATTATTATTATTATTATTATTATTATTATTATTATTATTCTCTTTTCTTTCTCCCAGGGGATGTCATTGTGGACATCAACGGCACGTGTGTGCTCGGTAAAACCCATGCAGATGTGGTGCAGATGTTCCAGTCAGTTTCGGTGAACCAGTACGTAGACATGGTGCTGTGTCGAGGCTACCCCCTGCCCGAGGACACCAGCGATGAGGCTTCAGGAGACGGCGCAGCCGCGCCGCTAGCGGTCGGGCAGCCACTCGTACCCGAGGGCCGACAGGAGGACGGCCCTGAGCTCACCCTGCTGCAGCCCGAGCTGGTGAGCGTGACTCTGGCCAAGGGGCCGAACGGATTTGGTTTCGCCATCGCCGACAGCCCGCTGGGCCAGAAGGTCAAGATGATCCTGGACGCTCAGTGGTGTCGCGGCCTGCTTAAAGGCGACGTGATTAAAGAGATCAACCGGAAGAACGTGCAGACGCTCAGCCACACGCAGGTGGTGGACATCCTGAAGGAGCTGCCGCCCGGCTCCGAGGTCAACATGCTCGTGCTCAGAGGAGGTAAGAGCCAAGCACAGGCATAAAAATTGAAAAGCAGCAGGTATCTAATATCTTAATCCAAAGCTGATTGGTCAGAAGGAGTTGATGAGGAGGTGCTGAGAACACGACGGTGCTACTGTAGTGAATAATACAAAGTTCTATGGGGAGTGATGAGAGGAACTCTGCTTCCTGTTCACCGTATTTATCATTTTCTTTTTTTCTTCTTTCGTCTTCGATTCCTACTGATTTTATTCGTATGACCCAGAAGGTCAAAGTGTCTCACTACACGTCATACCGTGTAACATATGATAGAAATTTCCATCCACGTTTGTTTTTTTTTTTTTTTTTTTTAATGCAAAATATGAACTGTAGCATTTGGCTCCCTGAACGAAAACTCGGTAGCGCGAGAGAGAGAGATTGGCATCGAGAGAATAAGACAATGCAGAGAGAACTTGAATAATGAAATTGAATAATGATGACTGTGTTCTTTTGCATTTAGCTGATGCACTTGCGTTTGATTACATAACGCTTTAACGCTTTCTCCACAAGCTTCACACAAGCCACTCGCACGCTCCAATGCCACGTTTTCACATTTACAAAATGCTCCTTGAGAACTTCAGGTGCTGAACGCTGCACTGTGTGTTTGTGCCCGAGCATGAAAAAAAGGAATGATTGCAACACATACTGAAAGGTGAGATGTAGCACGAGTGATGGAAGGGACACATGTGGAGAGAGAGAGAGAGGTAGAGAGCAGAAGAGTGAGAGGTGGAGAGAGAGCTACAGAGAAAGAGAGCGAGCGAGAGAGACTGAGGAGTGTGTGAGCATTAAGCCAGAAGAACAATGTGTTCCTCTTACAGTTCTGCACAAAACCCTCCGCTCTGCAGCATCATTTCCCGGCTGTAGGAGCCCAACGCAGCGCTCCGGACCACTTTACAGCCTAGTTACCTGGGCAATAGTGTGATTATTTTAATGACAATAGTAATAGCGACACGGATGATAAACACCCCATGTCTCGTCTAGTCCATCCTCGTCCTTAATTATGCTCGAAATAGGTGCAGCAGGTTTAATGGCCAGTCTTAGAGGAGCACTTTGTAATGTTTATAGCTGGCCACGGCATGTGAGGTGAATTCGAATTGTACTAAAAAGGTTGACGATCCTAACACGTCCACACCATCAGCCCCACCAGCTCGCCGTGTCCCTGGGGAGTCGACCGGTCCCAGTATCGTGAAGAAAAGCTGGTCCGAACGTGCCTTAGAGTATCAGAGTATCCGGCTACATAAAATCACTCCTTGGATAAGAAACGAACATGTTGCCTTTTAATGTGGAACTTGAGAGATCAGTATATGGCTGTGGTGTTAAAGATAGAGCCCACAGGCCAGAGTTTTAAATTCAGACCCAATTCATCTGAGCTTAGAAGAAATAAATAGTAGATAAAGTGATTAAAAAAAAAAACCCACAACAATAATAAAATCAAAAGCTAGTCTTAAAGGTGCGGTCTCCGTCGTTTGAGAAACGCTTCAGAAAACTGTTGGGCCGCCAAACAAAACAAAAACAAAGCTAACGTGTAGCCAATGAGCAGGAAGGGGCGTGTCTTGTCAATATGGGTGGAGAGAGTGTTCAGTGTGCATGTGTAGGGTTGGGTATCAAAATAAATTTTCCGGTTCTAGTTCTGCCCAACGATTCCCGGTTCTGATTCCGATTCCACTATAAAAAAATATTTTAAACAGAGCATTTCAATTCATATCGATTTAAATTTAAATAAATCCAACATCAAATTTAACATCCAGAATTACAACTTGGTAAAACAGTTAGCAATTTTTCTGAAGAAAAATGAACATGTCCGCTTTCCCTGAGAGAAGACGAGACCTTTCCTGGCTTATTGTTTCTCCAGCTGTAGATTTGCTTCATTGTTGTAGCTTTGGAAATGAATCCACACTTTAGACTTTTTTTTTTTTTTTAGACATGTTTAACACAAAGATTACCTCAGCGCAGCAGCGCGAGTGACTGATTTCTGTGGTAAGCTGCATTAATTTGGTTGCGTGTCTGTAAACAGTGTAAACAATGAATATTCATGAGGTAAGACGTGGTTATTTAAAGTGACCGCTCCCAGCGCTTTGCCCGTCATCGCATCGGAACCGCGTTTGGAACCGAAACAGAACCGGTTCTCGGTTCCCAACCTAATGCATGTGTGACATTAGCAGAAAGCGGTTTTAACATTGAAAGGCTTACGATAAGGCAAGGAGTAGGACGTGTTAATATAGGATCAGCTTTCCAGCGCTGGAGAGAAGTGAACGTCTTCCGCGTGAAACGGAGATAAACCTTTCATGGTACAACACACAGTACTACGAAAGCACATTTGTATTACCACAGTATTACTCATTGAGTTCATTTATTGATAAAAGATATACCCTCGGTCAGCTGCCCCAGCAGGTTCTGCCATAATACATGTCTGGGTTATACTTGGGTTATACTTGTCTGGTGCATGTGTGGGGCGGAGCTATCAATACAGGGGCGGGACCCATTTGGGTTAGGGGCGTGTTTGCTTTGGTGATTTCAAATGTTGGCTTTCAACATTGGCTTTCAAACAACAGAGATGCCACCTTTAAGCCAGTCTTTGTTGCTCTACTCAGGGGCAAAATAATGAAACTACAGAGCCATAAACTCAGCTGCTGATAATGTTGTACCGATTATATATATAAAAAAAAATCTTTTGATCTATGTAAATACGAGGTGGTTGTGTGAACATAAGCAGTAGCAGATATCAGTATTATGATGGTTATGTAAAAAAATCAGCTTTGGACTACGTTAACCATCAGCCCCTGCCCTTCAGACGGGCATGACATTCATGTCCCATGTCCCAATATCTCTCGTCTGTGTCCCGTTTCATTTCCTGCCTTTCAGCATTTCATTATCTGGCTGCTGTTGATGTCGAGTGTGTTTGTTGCTCTTGTTGTTTGTCGTAGTCTCGTTCCCAGCCTGGAGGTTTTTTCTGTTTTTGTTCATACACACACTTTTTGTCGTCCTGTGAAACAGGAAACCGGTGAAGGTGAGTGCGAGCGACAGGTAACGTGAGTGTGAAGTGCAGGGGCTGATGGGTAATGTAGTTCAGAGTTGGTTTCATCATAACCGTCACAATTAAGCTTAATTCTCAGTATCTTCAAATATCAGAATGACATTTTTGGGAGCTCACACTACAGGTGGGCGTGAGCCGACAGGAAGTGGACTTACCGATCCCCACCCAGAGTACATTATGTTTCTATAACAACACATCACAACTTTTGTCTTTTATTCTTCTTACACCACAACGCTTTGCCATACAGGTGTTTTTTTTATTTTGTTGTTTTTTTTTTTAAATGAAAGAACCCGTCATTAATTATAAATTCATGGAACATCCACAAAAGGTAGTTCGTCTCATCGCTTCCGCTGTATCAGATTCATCAGCAATTCCCTCAATCTCAAGTTAATTAAAAAAAAAAAAAAAACGAAACGTGTCATGCTCCATGTTCTATAGTCTGGAAACATCACACTGGAGACTCCATGGATAAACATTAAATAAATAAATAAATAAATACATCTCGGTCATAAAACTGACCCACACCTTCCGACCAATCGCACTTCAAGAACTCCAGAGCAACGGCGTATATATCTGTTACATCGATCCGATTTTCATTAATAAATATCGTATCGATCGTAAGAGTGTCTAATCCGAATAGGATAAAAATGGCTCGCTAGGAAATTGACTAGATAAAATTGAGGGATGAGGTATTTGATTCCCTTATTTGAGGGAATCCAAACTAGACAGAAAACATAATGTAGATGTAGAAGCGTAATGTAGATGTGAGCATGGTTCATTGTTAAAGCTCTCAGCTGGACTGGGCAGGTCACCTGACTCTGGATTCACTCCAGTGTTTACATATGTAATTATTCAACCACAAAAACATGTCTGGCTACTTTGTGTAACCGGATCTTCTGACACACACACTCGCGCGTGCACACACACGCTAACATCTCAGAGTGCAGCAGCTTATAAATCATATCATTCCTCCTTCAGTATCGTGTAGGTTACACAATCCCTGTGGTGTGTACTGCCACTTAGTGGTCTGTCAGCCTGTTGTACGCACTGAATAGATCCTGTGTGTATGTATATTTCATATATTTACAGCGGGTCCGTTCGTTACGCGGACCACTTGAGGTTTTTGCATGCTTTAGTGTTACAGATTTCATTTTAAATGAATTGAATGGACTGCCACTTATTTATACGTTGTTACACGGAGTATTCCAAAATGAAAAACCCCAAACTATGTTTTTAATGTTTTTTTTTTTATATTGCAATCATCAAAATAAAAGAACTAAAATCTCTCATCTCATGGAAAAACATTGCGAGCTTTGGCACTTTAGATCTTGGGAGGTTTTCTAGAACTTGACCGGATTTAAAAAAAGTTTTGAAAGAACCCCGTGAGCAAATTGGGCTCCATCATTGTGAAACTGCAGACGTTTGGAACCCCAAAAGTCCAACCAAAATGACTAGGATTGGCTCAGGGGGGCTACGATAACGTTCAGAAGAGCTGAGCAGAGATTGGAGAATCTACCCATGAAAATACTCCCATCAAAGCCGTCTTAGAAGATCATGAAGAAAAAGATTTATAAATAAAGATTTTGAACTCCGAGCACTATCGCCTGGCAAAAAAAATGAAGCGTGGTGGTGGCAGCATCAAGCTGTGAACGTGCTGAGAGTGGGGCAGGGAAGGCTGGTCAGAACTGAGGGGAAGATAAAGGCATCCAAATTTGAGATGAACCACCTCTTTAACACCAAACCTGGCGCGAGATCACCTGCTCCAGAGTGTGCGTGACTTCAGTCTGAGTCAGAGGTTCACCTTTAAGAATAACAACGAGCCAAAGCATGCAAACAAGCCAACGTCGGAGGACTCAAGTCTGTGAATGTCCTTACATGGCCTAGTCGAAGCCTAGACTTAGTGTAGATCTGAAGACGGAAGTTCTCAGAAGCTCCCAATCCAGTCTAATAGAGCCCGAGAAGATCTGCAGTGAATAATAGGACAAACTCAGGTGTGCAAGCTTTGTAGGAGATTTGACTTATCAAGAAGACTTGAGGCTGTGAAAGCTGAAAAATAATAATTGTAGATACAGAATTTCTACAAAATCCATCAATGGGTTTTCTTTTTCTAATAAATCTACAACAAAAGCGAAGGGGTGCGAATGCTTCCCAGTCCCATTAAATATGACCAAAAAAAATGGAACTACACATGTGCAGCATAACAACAGGCTTCTGGTGCGTGTCTGGAATCCAGTCAGACCTCTTGTTATTGGTGTCAGTGCTTCGGAGTGTACAGAGTGGAATAAATGTTCTTTTTTTGCCCTATTTCCCAAGCTTTTCATCTTTTTTTAGTCAGTGCCCCTCCGTTAAAAAAAAAACCCCACCCCCAACCCCCGCCGTGACTTGTTCTGTTCCTCCATTCTCATTTTCTTCCTCTTCATTCCCTTCTCTCTCTTCTCCCGCAGGTCAGACGTCTCCTGTGAAGTCTCTGAAGCCTGTAAGTTCATCTAAGCACTTTTAATCACAGAATTTTTTGGGAATGAACACGCTCCAGGGTTTGGAGTTTAATGATATCAGCCTGCGCTCTTAACGATGACGCGTTCGCTGAATAATGGATCGGCTGTTCCGTAGCTGGGCTGAGGCTCAGCGTTAGTGCTACATTATTCACTATCTCCTAATTCCCAAGGCCTTAATCATGGAACATTTATTGATGCGGGTTTGAGTCTAGCTTGTGCTGTAGTACGCTAAAACATTTCTGAATCCAAAGCGCAAGCTTTGATCACATTACTGAAGCAGCTGTTTTATGCAGGCTATTAATATTTAGCATCGACTTGCTGAGATGTTGCCGCTTACTGTAAGTACTGTGTCTGTGTGTTAGTGTGCCACATCAGTGCCGATGCCAGCTGCCCACAAGCACGAAGCAACCACCAACACGGTCAACAGGGACAGCCCGAGTCCTGTCGAGCCGCTCCCTCAGACAATTCCCCAGACTCTACCTGTAGCTCTTCCCCAGACTCTACCTGTAGCTCTTCCCCAGACTCTTCCTCAAGCTCTTCCCCAAGTTCCTCCCCAGTCGCTGCCTTTCCCTCCCAACGTAATGCGCTCCAACTCACCCAAACTGGACCCATCTGAAGTCTACCTCAAATCCAAGGCCATCCTTGACAGCATGCGTGAGTAACATTTGCATATAACACCCACACACACACACACACACACCCGAACACACCCCAAGCACATATGTACCTGAGCCAGTGAAGAGTATACTATAAACTGTACAATATAAATGGTTATTCTAAAGGAAGTACTTATTTCTAACTTATTCGAAAGGAATTGAAACTTCCGAACAAATTACACCCTGTTTTGCACCCTGGGTCTGTTTTGCAAAACACACCCTTTATTAGGAATCTGCTGTACATATTTGTGGACACAGACACTCCTGATAGGTGCAGTACAAGAGCTTCAAGTAATGCTTACAATAAACCTCAGAATGGCGGGAAAAACACGATCTCGGTGACTCGGAGGGTTGTTGGTGCCAGACAGTCTGACTTTGAGTATTTTAGACACTGCTGATGTCCCGGGGCAGAGTTTACACATAATGGTGCGGAACATTAAAAGACATCCAGCGAGAAATGCCTTCTGGGTAAAAGAAGCCAGAATTGACCGACTGGTTTGAGCTGACAAGAAGGCTGTATAGCAACAATATACTGTAGCAACCACGGCGAGCAGAAAAGTATGTCAGGGGACCGAATCCGTCAGAACCTGGACCTTTTGAAGACTGAAGGAAATAACCAGAATATTCTCGCAATCTTTAGCGGTCATTCACGGTTTTATGTTTTGCACCTCTGCCACGTGATTGGCTGATCGGACATTCGCATAAATGTGCAGATGTACAGGTAAATTTGACTGAGTGGGATACCAGGTCATATATGGTCAGTCGGTAAGGTGTATATACAGCTGGTGTAGTTTAGTAGCACCTGGTATGGAATACTAGTTAATGATAGTAGGATGATGTACAGTAGATACCGATTGTATTGTGTATTAAGTGTAGATGGTATAGTATAGTGACTCATGACCCCTTTACTCTGTCCGCTCGTACCTGCAGCTGCCAACACCAAAGATCTGGACGTGTTTATTAAAAGGAACCAGGAGTCCGGCTTTGGCTTCAGAGTGCTGGGTGGGGAAGGACCAGATCAACCTGTGAGTGCTGTCGTCGCCTGGCATGTTTCAGCTTTGTCCTAAATATATCACCAATTACTGTTCATAAGAAAATAGTTCTCTCTCTCTCTCTCTCTCTGTAGGTGTACATCGGTGCTATCGTGCCCCTGGGTGCAGCAGAGAAGGACGGGCGTCTGCGGGCAGGTGATGAGCTCATGTGTATCGACGGCGTTCCTGTAAAAGGAAAATCCCACAGGCAGGTCCTGGAGCTGATGACCAACGCCGCACGCAACGGCCAGGTCATGCTCACCGTGCGCAGAAAGCTCGTCTACACAGGTGTGTGTTTAACGTACGCACTTCTTTATTTACATACTCACTGTACTGTACGTCACTGGGAAACTCTCTGGTGCTAAGAAAAGCAGCTCTGTGTTGCTGTAAGCAGTCTCCCAGTTTGCTAAGAAAACAGATCCACACAGATCACCGAAATGAGGCAGAATGTAGCAGGGCTCGGGCATGAAGGCAGCTCATAAAATACACGAACAACAGCAAAGCAAAATGAACAGATGAGAATTTGACAGCTGAAAGGATTTCACACAAAAGCTGTTCACATCCTACAAATAATGAAGCATCGTCTCACATTTACATTTCCAGCATTTGGCAGACGCCCTTATCCAGAGAGACTTACATTATTTCATATTGATGCAATTGAGGGTTAAGGGCCTTGCTCAGGGGCCCAACAGAGTGGCATCTTAGTGGACCTGGGATAGAACTCACAACCTTCTGATTGGTAGCCCAAGACCTTAACCACTAGGCTACCACATGCCCCATCGCATCATCTGTGTAAACTAGCACACGCCACACACTACTCAGCCCTCTTGTAAAAGAGTTAATGCGTAATAATGGGTCTAGCATGACGTCCTGCACCCTGATGACAATTGTGTCTTCTGTTGATTCAGAGGATGCAGACGGTGGACAGTCCCAGACAACTCCCCCTCAGGTTAACGGCTCTCCCAGACCTCCTCGCGCAGACGCTATCGCTCCCGCACTGTTCCAGCCGGAGCCGTACGACGTCACGCTGCAGCGCAAAGACACCGAGGGCTTCGGCTTCGTCATCCTCACCTCCAAGAACAAACCGCCACCAGGAGGTGAGCACACTATGTTCAATATGTCTCGTTCACGTTCTGCCATTTAGACAATGATACATATGTCTATGTATTGTCGTGTAGCTATTAACAGTCCTTCTTTCACTTCACCACATCTGCAGTTGGTCATATCTGTGTACTGTACATAACTGTAAAGGACAGGTATTTAAGCATCAACAACTCAGCAGGGTAAAATACCTGCACGAAGAGCGTGAGGATGACGAGCACATCAGGGACATACGTGTGTATTACTGAATAATTCCGAGCGAACGATAACGCCGTCGTACATTATGGCACTACGACAGCAAAGTGGCATCTGCGTATACAAAGCTGCAGGGAAGATGCATGAAAGGTGGCTGTTTGTCAGACAGAGTTACATCCACGTACCCTGATGTGTCTCGTATTCCATTTTAGAGCTTTAAGCCAAACCCAATATTGTGAAGATCAGATTTTTCCTAGATCTCGATGTGTATAAAAAGCTGAACAGGGTGCGAGGGTTTGTATAGGTTGCGGCGCATGAAGCAGAATTCACTTGTCGTCGTCTTGAACCTGCAGTAATTCCTCATAAGATCGGAAGGATCATTAATGGAAGTCCGACGGAACGTTCCGGAAAGCTTAAAGTGGGTGACCGGATCTCCGCCGTCAACGGCCAGTGCATCGTGGAGCTGTCGCACAACGACATAGTGCAGCTGATCAAGCAGGCTGGCAACAGCGTCACCCTCACCGTGCTTCCCGAAGAAGGTGAGCATTTCCGGTATTACTCTTGCACTGTGTGAGGTGTGTTGGTATTGTACGTGTGCGTGAGATGCCAGCGACGATGGTGTTTTATTTTTCAGAGCACAGCGGCCCTCCGTCAGGCACCAGTTCAGCCAAGCAAAGCCCAGTGGCTCAACACAAAGCCACGGTACAGCAGCCTACCAGCCGTGATGACGGGTACAAGGCCAATACACACGAACGCACACTCCTGCCCTGACTAATGCCAGATTTTTATCCACCGCCTCTTCCTTTTTTTTTTTCTACTCATGACGTCACTCGTCGTCTGAGAAATGCAGTCTAGCTAAATCTGTGACCGAGAAATATTACTGTGGGTAGCTAAATATGAAAGGTTTATCATAACAATTATTATATTGCTTTTTAACTTAACTTCATACCACAAGCGCTCCTTTCTGAATGCTCATAAACATCTACAATTTCTTTTTAATATGCCTCCATCGCCAAGCTACTACATTTTAGACTGATGGGTTTTTTTTTTTTCCCTCTTAGCACCGGCCCTGAGACAGAGGAGAGAGAAGAGGGTGTGGCCTGGGGTAACTACAAATCCCTCCCTAGGAATGAGACGGGCACCGGAATGGGCTCAGGCCCCAAGCAGGTAACATCAGGCTGGATGCGGATTCACTCAATGGTTGACTTTTCACTAGGGTCGAATACACGAGCTTTATCTCCTGAACGATTTTCACCTGCTCTCGCAGCCGCCGTGTGGAAAATTGAACGTCCGGATGACATTTTTTTGCACCTCGTGTCTTTTGAATGTCTAAGTAATAACTTTGCCCATTATCAGCCAGTCAGATATCAGCAGGCATTTGACGAGAGCAATCGTCGTGAAATTTGGCACTCTAACGGGGTACGGCTCTGAAAATCTCTTCGCCACAGGGCAGATTTGAGCTTCAAGCACAGATGTGGGATCAATTATGTAGTTTTTTTTTTTTTTAATCTCCTTCGGCGTCATGGCGGAACATGAGAAAGGTGTCATTTACAGTGTTTGTGTGTATCCATGCGGCAGGGCTGTTTCCCAGTGGAGCTGGAGAGAGGACCACGTGGCTTCGGGTTCAGTTTACGTGGAGGGAAGGAGTACAACATGGGCCTGTTCATCCTGAGGCTGGCCGAGGACGGCCCGGCGCTGAAGGACGGCAGGATACACGTGCGTTGACCAACCGCTTCACACCACCACATACATGATCAGTAATGTGAATCGAGGTTGATGGTCGATCACCTCCGTTTGTAAAAGTGCACTGGATAGAACAAAGAGGACTCACAGGGTGTTTGTGCTGACAGGTGGGAGATCAGATCGTAGAGATCAACGGCGAGCCGACGCAAGGCATCACGCATACACGGGCTATCGAGCTCATCCAAGCAGGAGGCACCAAAGTGCTGCTGCTGCTGCGGCCGGGCCAGGGCCTGATTCCTGACCACAGTAAGTTACCGTTAATCTACTACTAAAGTACTGCTAGTTTAAAAGATTCTCCGATTTATCTCTTTTTTTTTTATTTATTTATTTATTTTTTATTTTTTCAAAAAAAATTTGTTTTTGTTTTGTTCAGGATTGAACATCTTTAAGTCACAATCCACAGTGGTGCTTAATCTGGATGGACGTCTGAAAGTCAGGGCTTTATGAATCTGTAGTTTTTTAGAATTATCCAAAGTAAATCCAAAAAAAAAAAATAGATTTTTAAAAAGAAAACAAACAAAAAAAAAAAACAAAGTTTGTTCCTTCAAAGTAAAGTAAACGGTGATATTAAACCTTTCCGCTCTCTGAAATGCCTCAAGTGCTTATTCATAATCAAATAACGTTCATAATGTGTTATCAACAGAGGGGAAAAACGCACGTCTCGCACTGGAAGTAACAGAGTCCTGACTCGATTCGGATCAGATGCGCGGCCATAAAATAACGAATTTGATTAAACTAACGTCCGATAATTCGATTTTCTTTCTGCCGCCGAAACGGAACTCCGGTGTTGCGGGGAAAAAGGGTTAATTAGCGGCCTCGGATAATTCATCACACAACAGGAGCTGCTCATGAAATTGATGAGATTCCATCAGAGAGACCATTTTGTTCACTCTCTAGTGCTTTGTGTTTTTTTTTTTTTTTTTTTTTTTTTTTTTGGTGTAGAAACGGTAGCATTGCGTCCAATTTCATGCATTTGTCTCTTTATCAGTCTGTCATTTTTCTGACTTCCTGTCTCTGTCTCACTCTTGCCTCCGGTCTCTGCTTCTCTCTGTCCGTCTCTGTCTCTGTCTCCTCTTTAGGTCTGAACTCTTCTTCCACCTTGTGCTTCTACATGAAACCAGAGCATCACTAAAGACTCTACTTTTCTCGGTCTGTCCTTATTAGTCTTGGTAAACCTTCTAATCCTCACTTGGGAAAATTTTTTTTTTATTCTTCCGCATTTCTTTCTTAATGAGAATGTTTTTTTTCTTGTTTTATGAAAATCACTCCAGTGTTTATCATAAAAGCCAGAGTTTAAAAGTTTTCCACATTTGAGCATATAGAAATATTTATTCCTCGATTTATGGTCAATCAGCTCAGTGGTTAAGGTGTTGGGCTACTGATCGGAAGGTCACGGGTTCGAACCCCAGCTCCACCAAGCTGCCACTGCTGGGCCCCTGAGCAAGGCCCTTAACCCTCAGTTGCTCAGTTGTAAGTCACTCTGGATAAGGGTGTCTGCTAAATGGCATAAATGTAAATTCACACAGATTTGTTGTTACTAAAACGATTAAAACGTCTAAATGTTGGCGGATCTCAAACACAAGCCTCTCGTCTCTCATTTCTGGTTTATTTTCCAGTTGCATTCGTATCACATTAAATATGTTTATGTATAAATATTCATGACCGATGTGTCGGTGAAAGAAGAAACAAAAAGGTCAGCTTAGAACTGAGACTTGGGCACCACGGACCTTCTCGCACAACATCAGTAAATCTGGAATGGGATGTTTTGAGACCGACACAAAAAAGCACATTTATGGGTGTGATGGTCAGGTGTCCACATACTTTTGGCAGTTTTGTGTTTTGAGAAGTATACAGAAAGTATTGTTTGTTTTTTCCTTTCTGAAGGTTTTAAGAGACGTGTTTTCATCCTTGTACTTCCTGTTCGTTGCAGATGGTATGGAGATGGTGACGACTCCACCTGCAAACTATCCAAAGTACCCTGTTCCTGACGAGCCATCAATGATGACATCTCTGCCGTCCCCTTCTCTCTTGCCTTCAGAGGGCACGTCAGCCCATTCTCCCTCCCGCGCTCTTCATCATCAACCGCGAGCTCCCAAAGAACCCAGAACCAGCAGCTCCAGCGTGTCTCTTCGTGACAACACTCCCAGCCCACAAAAATTGGACACTTCACGCACAGAGGCGAGAGAGGGTTCACACAGCCCGCGGAAACTGGAAAATAAGCCGTCTGTTACGGCGATGAACAAAGACGTCAATAGCGGCACTCAGAGTCTGGACGTACACACGGACAGGAAAGCCCAGGGGCAAAAGGACAGAGGTAGACGCTCAGCAAGCCCTCAAAAGAGTCCCAGAAAGGAACAAGAGACTGGCATCCGACAGCCATCTAAAGGATACGAGGAACCCCAGAGGTATTCCGATGGCCAACACTTTCATTATGGATCTGGAGGGAACCTGAACACGGAGGAAGACCTTGATGTCCAACAGGACAAGGAGACAGGAGAGATGAGGCCTGAGATCGCAAGATCAGATAACGAGCGGCGTCACAGAGAGAAGGGTGGGCAGAGAGTAGCAGCACCTCAGAAGCCCCAATCCCAGACCCTCAACAACAGGACCATGCCAGAGCAACAGCCTACGACCTTAAACTGGAAAGGCCATCGAGAACCCAAAGAGGGCCGATACAGAGGGGGAGCAGGCGACGAGAGCAAAAGAGAAGCACGGGGATCCAGCAGCGGTCCACCAGAGACTTCTTGGAATGGGAACCCCAGCAACAAGAAGGCTCCCATCACCCCTGGTCCATGGAAGGTCCCCAGCTCTGCTAAGGTGCAGTCTCAGGTGGAGGGGCTCTGATGCTTGGTGGAGTTACTCAGAAACCATGGTCACTCGGAATCACTGTGTAATCGATGCATCTTTTTTACGTGACTTGTACACCATACTGTATCTTCACCGAATTCCAGACGACGTATTCACGTCCCTGGTTATTCCATGTCTTAAGTATCTGTGTCCTCCTGTCTGAGTTAGTGGGTTTGTCCCACCAGCAGTGACACCTGTCTGTCTTGTATCGTGCCAATCAGAGACTCCCGCTGAAAAGACTCGACACACATCCTGTGATGTGCGACCCTCGAGTGCTGCGTATTCCGGAATTGAGAAGGAGCGTTTTTTTGTTTATTTTTATTATTATTATTGTTATTATTATTATTATTATTATTATTATTATTATTTCTTTTGTTTTGCTTTTTATTTCAGATTCAACACGTACATCCTTTGTGCCTTTGTTTGAAATGCAGTGTGTCCTTAAACCTTGTGCGGTTCTTCATTGCATGTATAAATCATCCAAACCATGTTCTGAGATCATTTAAGCTTAACAAACATTACAGTTATCAGCTTTGCCGTGTATTTTTGACCAATTACAAAAAAGGTTCCTCCTTTTGATTGACCAGATACTTGTGCTTAAGTATATTGTTTACTACATGTGAGCTTATGAAGAACACCTATGTAATTTATTAAAGGGGGGGGGGGGGGATTTCTGTGATCGTATATAGAAACATCGTGCTCCAGATCCTGAAGAGCTCGACTCATCATCCCTCCCTGCTTTAGGTTATGTTGCGAACTCTGCTTTACTACACTACATGCTTTAAGGGGATGGATTTTTCACATCGTTGTAGCTTTTACAATTATGCATCGTGTATCATATAGCAAGCTGTGCACATTGGGGGATAGAAACTAAATAAATGCTCATAGCTTTAAGGTTAAATGAAGGTAAAATAGGGATGGCTGGGGTGTAAATCATATTTTTTCACACAACCGAACATATATTTTGTTCCATTTCTTTATAGCTTTTAAAAAATTAAGTGTATAAGGAGCAAATTTTTGGTAGCCAGATATTATTATTGGAGTACAGTTTGAATGTGAATAATAAGAGTGAACGGGATTTATTGCCGTCTTGGTAAGATCTGTGCTTGTTTGAAAGCCAAAACTGGTCAACTCCCCATATGTAGCTGTGTGTTCTGTGTGGGGTTTGTGTTGTGGTTCGGGATTTTTATTTCCCATAAAACTAATGGTGTCTCATTGTGATTGTTATAATATGTGCACAGGTTTGAAAAGAGTGGCAGCTTTCATACCTGTACAGTCGAGTACAGTTCAGTTCCATCCATAAGCAAGACCGTGTTGATGTAACGTACATTTAAACAAATTTACGTTTTTGCGATACAAACTTACGTAATGCCGTTGCATGGTATTTCAGAACTGACTGAAAAATGTGAAGCCTTTACTGACTGTTTGAATGATTTTTTTTTTTACCTAAATGGGGTGAAACTGGGTTGGTTTGTTCAGTTCCTGTGGTCCATTTCCTCATATATATGTATGTATGTATGTCATCTCATCTCGATTATATGAAACTGTGGCCTTGCTTTGCTTTATTTTAAAGAAAAGAAAAGAAAGAAAGAAAAAAAAAAAAGCTTTCCGGCCTCTACATCGTGGTAGTTGTAAATGTTTATAAAGTGTACAGCGACTGTTTAAATACTTGCTTTCATTCAGAAGAAAAAAAATAAATCTGTAAATCACTTCATTATTTTTTTTAAATAATTAAAAACAGAGAATATATATATATATGTAGTGGTGAAATAATTGAATCTGGTCATGACATTCTGTTCATGCACTGAGAAATAAAGTTTTAAAGGAAGTTCTTTTTGTCGTGCTGTTTTTGTTTTGTTTTTTTTGTTTGTTTGTTTTTGTCATTTCTACTTGTTAATACAATTTACAGCGTTTTGTTTTGTTTTACGTATACTGTCAACTTTGAAATTGTTGGCACCCTTAAGGGAATACGGGGGGGTCCACAAAATTGTTTGCTGTCCCAAAAAACCTGATTGTTGCCTTTGAGTATGTTCTTTGGTAAATTGTGAGGTACATACGGTATGTAAAATCCCTTCATCAACCAAAAAAACTTAACTAAAATGAGATAAATGGCTGTTAACCCACACAAGTCAGGGTCATCACTGCAAAGCAGCTGGTGTGTCCACACAGCAGGCTTTATAACTAAAGGAATAGGGTTAGTGAACAAATCAGTATCAGGCTTATGAGCCAATAAACCTGATTCTGATTCTGATCTGTTGACACACACAAGGAATTTGGTTCCAGCTGTTTGTGACTCTCAAAAGTAAAGACATGAATAACACTATACTATACAAGACAGGGCAATACAGACGATATAGACAGTACGAGTATTAAATATGAATACAGAATATATGACAGATCAGTAATGTACATAAAGTGTGAGAAGTGCACGGTAGTGCAAATAATATTCTGTAATATTATGCTTTTGTATAATATACAGCAGCAGTAGTGTGTGTAACATATACAGATGATTTGATGACTGACGGTTCTGATAATGCACTACAGTACTTACAGATATGAAGCAGGGAATATGATTATGGTGAGTTGTTCATCAGGGTGATTGTCTGGGGAAATAAACTGTTCCTGTGTCTGGCAGTTTTAGTAAACAGAGTTCTGTAGTGCCTTAGAGAAGGGAGGAGCTGAAAGAGGTTGTGTGAAGGGTGTGAAGGGTCAGTAGTGATTTTTTTTCCTGCCTGGTTTCTGGTTCTTGTGTGGTACAAGTCCTGGGGAGTGGGCAGGGGAGCACCAATTATTTGTTTTCTGCTGTTTTAATTGTGTTTTGCAGTCTGTTCCTGTGCTGTTTTGTTGCCGCTCCAAACCAGATGGTGATGGATGTATATGCACAGGACAGATCCAATGACTGCAGTGTAGAACAGCATCAACAGCTCGTGTGGCAGACCGTACATACTTCCATAATTGACTTAGAAAGTACATCCTCTGCTGGGCCTTTTTGATAATGGAGTTTATGTTGTTCTCTCATTTAAGAAAAAAATAATGCAGTACTTATAGATATGAAGCAGGGAATATAATTATGGTGAGTCGGTAATGTAATGGTAAGAAACTGTTCCTGTGTCTGGCAGTTTTGGTAAAAAGCTCTGTAGGGCCTGAGAGAAAGATCCAAAACTGTAAAAGTCTGAAAAGTGTCAGACACCTGAGACAGGGTTAGAAAATAGGAAGAGACAGCCAAGAAACACACTGAGGACATTACAGACATGTCCCAGAGAGCATCTGCTATCACAGACACAACCTCTGGAGGTGGGACGTGTCCCAGAGAGAGAGCATCTCATTGGACGGTACAGGATGAGTCCCCAAAGATGTATATATTGTTTTCGTAAAAGTTCTGAATGTTCTGAAGATATTTCCTTATTTATTTTATTTATTTATTTATTTATTTATTTTTAATTCTCCTTAAACTCAGATCACACAACAACATATTTTAGACATTCAAGCGTGATTTTAAGCTCAAATAAAAAAAAAATCACTTATTGCATGTGAAAATATTAAAGGCAATCATTCTTGACACGTTTCTGTATACAGTGTATAAGAATGTGCTTCTTAGCAGGTCCCCTACTCTACAGCGCGTGCCTGCAGGAAGCCCCGCCCACCCTACACAAAAAAAGTTTCACGGTGACGTCACCTACTGGACAAGGCGCGTGCAGCAGCGCACGCATCTTCTCAATCGACACAGCGCGGATTACTACAACTCCCAGAAACCACCTCGCCGCGCGCATGCGCCTTTTAGCAAGAAGGCATTTAAAGACTACAAATAAGGGACTCGTGATAGGACGCGGTATTTTTTTAAGGACTACATTTCCCAGGTGGTACGGATCTCGGAAAGGACATGCGCCGTTGGCTTCTCGAAGGCTTTTAAATTTTGCGTGCAAAATGGCCGCGCAGGTCGACTCGGTGCGGGTTAAAGTGGAGGAAAAGCCTAAGGACGGCTTGGAGAAGAAAAAGAAAAAGAAACGCGAGCATTCGCCGTGTACAGAGAAGCAACCGAGACCGGAGAAAGAGGCGAAAAAGATTCAACTACACCACCAACAACAACAGCACCACCATGTTGAACAACAGCGAGCAGCTCAGCAGAAGAAGACTTCACACGGGATAAAGTTAAGCAGCACAGAGCAGCACCGCAACCATCACAACAACCACCAGCAGCAGCAGCACGGCACCAACAAGGACGCGGTCTGGACGCCTCGGAAAGCGGCGCCGCTGCCGCACAAACCCGCTCCTTCTCCCGCTCCGCTTTTCACTTTCACTCCGCTTAAAGTAGCGAAGGCCGAAAGCCGCCACAGCACCAAGCCGCATAAACACCCCGAGAAAGACGTGAAGCTCAAGCCCAAGAAGGAAAACGCAGGAGTTAACGTGAGAGTCGACTCCTGTAAGAAACACGCAGGTAATAGAGCTGGAAATGTGTTGTATTTACACGCGTAAACCCGCGTAGCCGTGTGTGAATATGTGTGAGAGAGATTTCTCTACAGCTCTCTTTTGCGAACCGAGTCATTTAGACCGAATTTGTTGGCCAAGTGTGTTGATGTTGACACGCAGCTGTAAACGTGTAACAACACGCGCAAACCCAGGTGAAAGTACGTGTGAAAACGTGTAAAAGATTTCTCTACAGCTCTCTTGCACTTCGCTGACTAGAGTTGGCTTCAGCGAACGAACCGAGTCATCTCGGGATTGTAGAACGAATCAGAATCAGAATCAGGTTTGTTGGCCAAGTGTGTTGGATGTTGACACGCACGAGGGATTTGGTTCCAGATGTTTGTGGCTCTGCCGTGTTTTATATATTACTGTTGCATTAAAACTATCCGGTGATTAACTGCGTTCACAAGCACTTTCTGATATTTGTCACAAAAAATGACACCATGGAGTCAGAATCAGGTTTTGTTGGCCAAGTGTGTTGATGTTGACACACAAGGAATTTGGTTCCAGATGTTTGTGACCCTCAAAAGTCAAAAGACATAAATAACACTATACTAGACAAGACAAAACAGACGATGTGATAAAAGACAGTTTGAGTGTTAAATATGAATACAGAATATATGACGGATCAGTAATGTACATAAAGTGTGAGAAGTGCACGGTAGTGCAAATAACAGTATTGTGCAATATTATGATTTTGTACATTATACAGCAGCAGTAGTGTGTGTAACACACACCGATGACGTGATGACTGACAGTTCTGATAATGCACTACTTATAGATATGAAGCAGGGAATATAATTATGGTGAGTTGTTAATCAGGGTGATTGTCTGGGGAAAGAAACTGTTCCTGTGTCCTGCCCATAGATGTGCACTGGACAGGTGTTCCTAATATTGTGGTCACTTAGTATATGTTATTAGGATCATTTTGAATGCTCCGAAGATTATTAACAGCTGACAGAAGTGTCTTTTATCCTTGATTTGTTCGGTGAGAGGTATGTAGTAGTAAGCAATAATGATGTGAAAGAGATGTCACATCTAACCTAACAAGTGTGTGTCTTGGGTCGGGATGCTTTGATAACACTCGTGATATGATGCCAATGTCTGTGTGATCCCAAAAATACTTGATGCTAATACTGTCTGAGGTGAAGCAAGGCAGCACTTCTGTGCTGACTGTTCACATACTGTTCAAATCAAATAAAATCCAGTTGTTTAGATAGGAAAATGTGTCAATGACACATTTTAGAATGGAAACTAATTGGAAACTGTGTCATTTAAGGCTGCTAAAAACATATTTTTACTTGTACAGAAGAACTAGTGCTATAATTATAAAAGACTTCATATTGAACATCCTTATAACACCTAGTACTGTAGGTCATTATTATTTACCACACATGTAACTAAAGAAATACAGCAAGATTTGTTGATCTTTTGTCTTCTTTATCTTCACCAACTTTTGACTTTTCTCAGAGCCCAATAATGAGAATGGAAAGCCTCAGACCTTGGAGGAGTACCTACTAAAAAAGAAGAAAAAAAAGAAGAGGCACCGGGAAGATGAGCAGCGCAGCAAGCGATTACGGACGTCTGAAAAGGCGATCCAGACCGACGACTGCTCTTTGTCCACCGACGACAAGACCGTTCACGCCAGCATTAAAGAAGACATTTCCGGTCACGTTAGCTCGAATGAGGGTTCAAGCTCACCTTTCCTCTCGCATCAGGACCGTTTCATTCGCAGCTCATGCCTGAAAACGAGCTCGCGCTTTAGCAGGCTCATTCATGAGGAGGTGCAGCCCAATGGCGGGGCATCCATTCTGCATGCGTATGCCGACGAACTTTCACTCTTGCAGCCAGAAGAGAAGGAGAGGTTTGCGTGCGAGTTCCTCGAGCTGGCTTTTAGTGAAATTTCCAAAGGAGCGGCACGTTATGCACTTTCTGTGGTCCACGGCGCTGCTGCCTACCTCCCTGATTTTCTGGACTACTTTGCGTTCAACTTCCCCAACACGCCGGTCAAGATGGAGATTCTCGGAAAGAAGGACATCGAGACTACTACAATCTCAAAGTTTCACTCGCAGGTAAGGAGAAAACTTTCTTCTTTTTTTTTTCCTTTAATCCCGAACACTTCACTGTATCATTATTTGTGAAACTGCACCACTGGACTGGGACATAATCTACTTTATTGCCTTATATTACTTAGATGCACCACACCGATCTTTCTGCTTGTAATCAGGTCTTGTATTTAGAAAGAAACAAAAATCATGTAGGAAAGACTTTCTAGGAGGACAGGTTAAGAGCATCTGATAGTGTCGAAAATTTTAGCATATTCTGGTCAGCTGGCAAAACAATAATGGTTTGCAAGGAAAAATTGTGAGTATTAAAATACTTTTACCAATTGACCAATCGGTAACAACGAAGCTGGAAAATAACACACAATTTGTTTTATCAGCTCAGTCTGAGAACTAACCAGACCAAAGCTGAATTGTTCAGGAGGATAAGAAAAGTGCATGTAAAGAAATGGACAAGGCTCGAGAAGGTGAGACTATCATATGATTTCACAGAGAAAAGAAAACACACCACGACAAAAGCGAGTCTTCTGCACATGAGCTCACAGACACAAGTTTTGCAGTGTTAGACTCCCAGCCTTGGATGTGACCACCGCTGCTTTTAATATTGTACCGATTATGGGCATGAAAGGGAATTCCTGGCTATACCAGTTAAAAGAACGACACTTTTATTTGTTCATCTGGAGTGTAAAACGTCTTGGGGAAGCTGGTTTATTCTCATGCCTTTAGGAGAAGCTAGATGGATGCACCATCTAGCAACAAGCATGTGGACACCATTCCTCCAAACCCAAATGTGGTCCTGTTGGAAGCACAGTCGTATAGAACGTCTTTTTATGCTGTAACTTCAGCATATACAACCTCATTTCATTAGAGCTAGCTCTTCCAAACCTTCTGTTGCAGCATTACATTGGTCCTGTGCACAAAGTGAGCTCCATGCTGTGCAAGGTCGGTGTGCATGAAGTCTTAAATCGACTGGAAAACCTTCCCAGAAGAGTGGACTCTGTTACAGCAGCAAAGGGAGAACAAGACAATATTAATCAGAAACAGAATCGGAATCAGATTTATTGGCCAAGTGTGTTGACACACGCAAGGAATTTGGTTCCAGCAGTTTGTGACGCTCAGAGGTACAGACATAACACAATACTATACAGGAAAACAATGCAGATGATGAGAGACAATGTAGACAGAATGAGTATAAAATGAGTATATAGTATGAATAAAATATGAATAAGGAATATGAACGATCAGTAATGTACATAAAGTGTGGGAGTGGAAATAACAATATTGTGCAATATTATGCTTTTTGTGCAATATACAGCAGTAGTAGTGTGTGTACTATACAGATGATTTGATGACCAACAGTCCTGATAATGCAGTACTAAGAAGCAGTGAATATAATTATGGTGAGTTGTTGATCAGGGTGGTTGCCTGGGGAAAGAAACTGTTCCTGTGTCTGGCAGTTTTAGTAAGCAGAGATCTGTAGCGCTTGCCAGAAGGGAGGGGCTGAAAGAGGGGGGAATGTGAAGGGTCAGTAGTGATTTTCGCTGCCCGGTTTCTGGTTCTTGTGTCGTACAAGTCCTGGAGAGTGGGAATGCCTCCGCTTTGGGGAATCGAGACGTTTCAAAGCAATACGTTTGGTCATACCTACGGGATAAAAGTGATAACGCACTCATCAAAGCTTAGCACAGCTGCGATTTCTTTATATCTCAACTGAACAGTCCCATCTGATCGACCTGTCTATATTTGTACTGCTTTTGATTGATTGATTTTTTTATCCTCTTTTTTTATTATGCCAAAAGAAGAGACAGTTAATGTAATTGTCCTCTGTGCAATGATGATAAAGAATCTATCAGTCTGTCTAGCGATCTGTCTGAAATACCTGTAAAGGAACCGGTTTTGTTTTGACCGTGCTGGACTGTGCCGCCCTGGTGTGGAAAAGCACTGTAACCGTACACCATTGAGACGGATGAGCACAGTAGGCGACGGTGTTTAAAAACCCCAGCACGCTGCTGTACAGGCGTGTTTCAGTCCGAGTGGTGGAGCCGGTGTAGCAGAGGTCTCCCATTCATCACACTAGCTACTTTTATTTACTTAAGTCTGGCATCCAGCTCAGTCCAAAGTGCATCAACCGTCTCCGGGAGGGATCAGTTCCAAATTCACCCACGCTGTCTTGGAAGCCAAATGTGTTTTTCCACATGAGTTTCAGGGCTTGGCACTTAAATATTAACAAACCCATGTTTTCAACCCCGTAGCAGATACTTTGCTGTTTGATACTGAACATGGAAACAGCTGAGGATTTGCTGTGAGTCTGTCTAGTTTTAGAAAAGTCCATGAGAGGTTCAGTTTTTTGGTGAAAGCACAACGTATAGTACAGTTTAACGCTAGGTGTTAGAATTGTTGAAACGAGGGGCAAAAAATATCAGTGGTTTTTAACGTCTATGACTTGAATTTACTTTGAGGTTGCATATGAGTTCAGCTCACAGGCTGTGTTTTAATGTGTGTGTGTGTGTGTGTGTGTGTGTGTGTGTGTGTGTGTGTGTGTGTGTGTGCGCGCGCGCACGCAGGTGAATCGAACATACTGCTCTGGGACATATCGAGCTGGACCCATGAGACAGATCAGCCTGGTGGGGGCTGTGGACGAGGAAGTAGGAGATTATTTCCCGGAATTCCTGGACATGCTAGAGGAATCACCGTTCCTCAAGGTCTGCAAACTTCCTGTTGTTAAAATACCAAACAATGTCTCACTGACTCTACTTGATGAAGGTTGGCTGTTATAGAAGTCACCATTCAGAGATTTCCTATTCTATTAACTTGACCTATTTCAAGATATTATGATTTCGTGTTCGTATCTTGTTCCGTTAAGGCATGTCATTCTCTTGCATTATATACCCTCAAATCTATTACTGAGAATCTATAATAAACCACACATCGCTTTAGTAAAATTCATTAGACAGATATATAAATTAGTTGTTGAGGGTTGTGTGTGTGTGTGTGTGTTATTAATGGCCATAGAGCACATGTTCATAATTTGAGGTCCTTATTTATACAGTACAAATTACTGCAAAGGTAAAAAGTCAACACAACAAATATAAATTCTGTTGGTCATGATACACACTTCATTTCATCATAATCTGTATAGAATAGAAAAATTCCAATATTTGATGACGAATCGTTTTCTTTTAATGCCAAGTCAAAAGCAACACATTTCCCTGGGTAGTATTACAGAGCTCTGAAATAACAAGTGGCAGAAGGTTGATTTGTGTGTGGGTGTGGGTGTGTGTGTGTACAGATGACGTTGCCATGGGGCACATTGTCCAGTCTTAAGCTGGACTGCCGCTCTCAGAGTGACGACGGTCCCATCATGTGGGTTAGACCAGGAGAGCAGATGGTTCCCACAGCCGATTTGCCCAAATCTCCTTTTAAGAGGCGCAGGTACAGTAGGCCTGTATAATGAATTTATATCATTATTTAATCACGTGCAATAATTAAGCATTTATTTATTTTTTCCTGAACTTACTGATCTTGGGTTAAGCTTATTGAATTTTAGTCACCCATCAAACTCACTAATTCTAATGAAACTTCTCTCATTTTCATGCCTCTGGTCTGTTCAATCACAGTCTCGTGTGTTACAGTAGAACTGTAGGTTAGTGAGGACATTTAAACCGAAATCCCGTGTATATAAGCAGCTTACATTTTACTTGCAGATCCATGAACGAGATCAAGAACCTGCACTACCTGCCAAGGGCGAGTGAGCCTCGCGAGGTTCTGTTTGAGGACCGGACGAGGGCTCACGCCGATCACGTGGGCCAGAGTTTTGACTGGCAGAGCACGGCCGCTGTGGGGGTCCTCAAAGCCGTGCAGTTTGGAGAGTGGTGAGTTTGGGCACCTGTTTACTTCCTGACAACATTTACTCTGTACACATTTTCACTTAACAGGAAGTTCGCTTTTGGAGGCAGCATTTTGAAAAGAAATGCACAGACATTATGCATGACGCAGACATGAATGATTATTGGAATGCCTTTATCCATACGAAGCGTTTTTTTTAATCATTTTTACTCGACTGATGTTTAACTCCTTATGTGTTTTTGGTTGTATCATTACAGTGGCGTAACACTGACCTGAACTAAACCAACCAATTTACCGTTTTGTCTCACTTCCGTCTCACAGGAGCGACCGGCCGAGGATAACCAAAGATGTTGTGTGTTTTCATGCAGAGGACTTTAACGACGTCGTGCAGAGGCTTCAGCTCGACCTGTATGAACCACCTGTATCACAGGTAAGAGCGGTGTTCCTGTGCACTGTACATGATCACACAGTGCAGTCGTTTGCAGGGCAGTGAGAAAACTACCCTGATGTTGAATGGGTAAGATGAGAGGGAGAGAACATAAGGAACTTTTTTATTTTAAAATACAATCTCTCTTACCAAAGTGAACATGTCGTCTCTCTACAAAGATCACACTGGGTTCAGAAGTTATTCTATACACGAGGCAGGGCAGTAAAGGGGTTAATTCAGACTGCTGAGATCGCTTTCCTCATGATATGAGCCAGTTGTTGGGGGTTACATACTGAAGCAGAACGCAAATCTACCTAATCAGATGCTGGCTGTGCAAACATCAGAGATGCTCCTGCATCACCACATCAACATCAAATACAACAGACATGAGCGTGAACACGAAGAAGAAAGGAAGTCAGCAGAACTGAAAGAAGCAGGAATTATTTGCCCTCCCATGATGATGTAAACAGCCTCAGGCTTGTGTTTAAATGTACTGCATCGTCTTGGGGGGTTTGACGGAGACTGATGATTGATTGATTTAATTCCATTGTAAACTTAGAATTGTTTAAAATGATTATATATTTTATTTCTGCCTGTCCTTCTGTCTGTCTCCATCCTTGTCTCTCTCTCTGTCCTTGTGTCTGTCCGTCTCTGTCCTTCTCTCTCTCTCTCTGTTGCTTCGATTGTTGCTCTCTTCAGTTTGTTAGACAATGAGGGTGTGGTCTCTGTTATATGTGTAATGTCCATTGTTTGTCATTAGAAGCATTCAGAGAAACTGCTAATGATTCATATTGCAATATTGTAATACCCACAATGCCCCTGTGCCCTGCAGTGTGTGCAGTGGGTGGACGATGCGAAGCTGAACCAGCTGCGACGCGAGGGCATCCGGTATGCACGCTTGCAGCTATGCGACGACGACATCTACTTCATCCCACGGAACGTCATCCACCAGTTTAAGACGGTGTCGGCCGTGTGCAGCCTGGCGTGGCACATACGCCTCCGGCAGTACCATCCCGTAGAAGCAAACAAACCCAGCTCGCCCGAGCCTAATAAGCCCGATAACCCCGTTAACCAGAAGTCGGCCACACCGTACGAACCTCAAGCAGACACTTTGCACCCGGAAAACACACCTTCACTTAACACCAGTGCTGGAGCTCCCTCAGTTCCTCAGGCTTCCCTCCACCCAGCACCAGGTGACTCTCCGAACAGCAGCAGCTCCAGCAACCTTCACTGACTTCTCCCAACGACCTGCAGGTGACTCCAACCACTTTCACCTGTTAATCCACTTAACAAACCTGACTGACTGACATTCCAGGAAAGGATTTAATCTGTCTGACAAAACCAAGACTCAAAGAGACTTTGACTCTGACAAATATCTAAATATATATATATATTTTTTTGTTTTCTTTTTTAAAAGAAAAGCATTTTGTTCGAAAAACAACCCCTGTAAGTACTTTAAAATTTTCTTTTCACTCAGCCAAAGTATTTAATTTTAATAATAGTTTTTGCTGATTGTTCAGTATTGTTTTTATATTTGTTTATATCTGAAACGAAGAGCAAATCTTCATTACTGTCTACAACACGGTGCATCATGTGGATCAGATCATTGGTTTTTGCAAAAGGAAAAAAAAAGTGCCTAACAGCAATCATGTCTCCTAAGAAACAAACAAAAAAGTCATGTTCATTTCTGTGGTTATTTCTTTTTAATTTCAATGTATTTTTATCCCAGCTGGTGAATCAGTCTCCATGATTTTATTTTTCATCTCAGCGCAGGATCGATTCTGATTTTGTTTTTATGCTGTTTGGCTTTGGAAAGTAAAATTGTGTCTATATAAGTAATAAAATTACAACTGTTTCCAAAGAGAAAGGCTGTGCAAAGCTGGATCTTGAGACGTATAATCCACTAATTTACTAGCAATGACTTTAAATCTTTTGGATTTTTTTTTTCTTTTATAAATTTCTCAGGGTCCCTTTTTATTTGAGTTTTTTTTTGTTGTTGTTTTTGTTTTTTTTTATTTATTTTTATTGGACATTATGGGTAAATTTGTTACAGTTCCACAACTGGATCATATTTATGGCAGGAATTCATGTGTATTGCACAAGTCTTTGTCTCAAGCTTCCTCTGAATTGACTTTCAGATGCAAATCACAAGATTAATGACATGTTTTAAAAAAACGTGTTTCCTCAGAAAGTTGACCATAACATGCACACACAACATGTCTGAGTGATTTTACCTGATTTCTTATCTTGGAGTGTAGTAATTAAATGTCTCTCATGGGGTTAAACCATTAAAGAGGTAATTGGGGGGGGGGGGGGGGTCAGACAAGATACAAGAATCGTAAAACAAATCAATGTCCACACTACACGAGAGGTGACATCGTAGAAAGTTCAGATAAAAGTATTTATTTATTTATGTTAGTTACGTTTAGACAGAAGATCAATTCTGTTATACCAAGACTCCTTTTAATTGTATTTTTTTTTTTTTTTAAATCTATTTTATCTTCAGTTTATGGTTGTTGTCTTTGAACCTTGTGCTTCCGTTGACGTCACCCAATTGTTTCTTCTTTTTCTCTTTTATTTATTTTTTTCTCGTTCCTTCAATTGTGTGCTAAAAAAAAAAATTCTGCCAACATTTAAACCGAACCTAACATTGGGCAGCAGACCAGGCTACTAATAAGCATATGATTTTATTTTATTTTTTCTTTCTACCCCTCATTCATGTCAGCTCAAATTCTACACCGTGTTTCACACATCTTCGGGGGGGAAATCTGTTTGTGATTTCTTCTGTGAACTTGAAAGTTAGAACTGAAACATTTTTAGGAAGATTAGATCCTAAGAGCAAATAGTCAGTGTGGGTTGTTTTTTTTTGTTTGTTTTTTTTTTTCCCCTCCGTACGTTAAATTGAACCATTTCTGTGTTGCACATCTCACATCATTTGCCTCAAAGCACACACACCCCAACAAATGAATGTACGGTCAACCTTTTATTTTTTTTTAAAACTAAACCTAATTGTCTATCGATATCCAGATTGTAATGTTGTTTTTTACCCCACCAGCAAAGACAACCAGTTCAAACTCACAATTTTATACATTGCTAAAACTTTCTAACCTTTTTCCTCATAGTCTAGGAAATCAAAATATAGGTTAACCAAAAAGGAAAAAAAAAAAAACCCTAGCATTTAAAAATAAATAAATAATAAAATAAATCCATGTGCTAACAAAAGCTAGCAAGTACCATATGCAATATGCTTAGAAGATTTCTCAGTCCTGAGCTGAAAACAAAGCTAGAGGTTTTTTTTTTTTTAAAGTTCCCACAGTAACATGCTTTTCCTGAGCTTTGTGATCTCGTGTAACTGATGATGATGATGATGATAACCGGTTCAGCAGACGTCTCTCTCTGATACAGGAATCGCCTCCCTAGATCCAAATGAGTGCCTTTTTACATGTCAAACACTCAGTGTGTGTTTTTACTCAGAGGTGGCGAACACAGCAGAGCCACACAGAGTCGAGACCCGCAATAATTCACCTACTCTTGGTTTAGCTACACCTTTAGTCCAGCAGCTTCATGAGAGACGGGTTTAATCTAACCAACAAAAGATTTGTACATTTACACAAACAATAAAAAAGGTTGCAGGAGAGAATTGTAACTATTGGCTGAAATGTTTTTCAGGACTTTTTTTTTTGTCTCACCTGAAATCGTTTTTATCGGTGTTTTCTGAAATAATTCAATTCAAACCTGGCCATTTTTTGCAGCCTGCCTTTTTCAATAAAAACATTTCCCTTGCAAATTAATTAATGACAACACACATGTTACTTCTGACTACTGGCAGCTATTTTTTTTATTTGTTGTTTTTGTTCCATCGTCATTGTTGATCAAGGTTAAGCTATTTTTTTTTTTTTTACTTGTACTAGTAATATTTTGCACTATAGGAAATCTGCTATGGAATCAAGGCATGCTTTGTGTGAATTACATTTAGCATCACAAATTGTTGGTTTCATTTTTTTTATTTTTTTTTTGGAAGGTCTCCGTTTTTTTCCATATTTGTTAAAGGATGTGATGTAAATAATCAGCAACGTTTTAATAGAGCAGTTCTGTGTACATTCTTAATCATGTGTATAAAGACATACAATGGAATGCATAGACCTTTTTTCTGTATTTTTTTAAATAAATCATTTTACGAGTGCACTAAAGTTGTTGGGGTTTTTTTTCTAACTTTATATAAATTAAAAAAGATCAGTAGAGGATTTGTATTAAAAGTCTTGAGAAAGCTCTTTGCTTTCAAACCATCACGAGATGTTCCTTATGTGAACCCACTTTTTTTTTTCCGCACCTCCCTTTTTGTGTGTTCATTTAATATTTTCCTGTTGTTCTATTCATTCATTCATTCCAACCGCTTATCCGAACTACCACGGGTCACGGGGAGCCTGTGCCTATCTCAGGCGTCATCGGGCATCAAGGCAGGATACACCCTGGATGGAGTGCCAACCCATCGCAGGGCACACACACACTCTCATTCACTCACACACACACACACTACGGACAATTTTCCAGAGATGCCAATCAACCTACCATGCATGTCTTTGGACCGGGGGAGGAAACCGGGATACCCAGAGGAAACCCCCGAGGCACAGGGAGAACATGCAAACTCCACACACACAAGGCGGAGGCGGGAATCGAACCCCCAACCCTGGAGGTGTGAGGCGAACGTGCTAACAAACCACTAAGCCACCGTGCCCTCCGTCGTTCTATTTAATTCGACATAAATTAATTTCAGAACTTTACACTGTTTTCTTTGTATGTATGGATTGCTTGGGTTGTTACTGACATCTGGTGAAGATTCCATGTCAACAACAACCTTTAGACATCTATTTACTGGTGACGTGTTCAATACGTTTTTATCGTGCGCGTTTATTAGCTACAACAAACCAGCAAAGATTTGTTTGTAATCCAGATACAAATCATTCGGTTTCATGTTTATTTTTATTATTATTTAAAGAAAGAAAGAAAAAATCGCTGTCACACGTCATGTCCTTTTGGTGATAAAACATTTATTCATGACTGCAGCAAGTAATTGTTATTAAATACAGGTAGTACACTTCTATTGCACAAATACCAAAATGTGCTCAGAAACTTTATTACTTTTTAATTAGTTTCATATACTCATGCATACATTTCATACCGTGACACCGATACTGGTATGCGTTCCGATTCCCTGCTCGTTTACTCAGATGCACGTAACATTAGATACGACGTGACTAACGTCATCACGCTGATAAACAGCCACTTGGGTGTTTTTCTACATCATGGCAATAAAAGCAACCTGTGCTTGTTGAACATATAAAGAGAAGCTACGACTTACTACAGAGTCTTTCTAAAAAAATAAGTAACCTAATTAATCATCTTAAAGCGTTTAAACAGTGTGTGTGTGTGTGTGTGTGTGTGTGTGTGTGTGTGTGTGTGTGTGTGTGTGTGTGTGTGTGTAAAAGAGAGCGCAAGGGTCAGCGAGCATGGTCGTTAAAGGTGGGGTCTCCGTTGTTTGAAAGCCAATGTTGACATTTGAAATCACCAAAACAAACGCAAATGGGTCCCACCTCTGTATTGATAGCTCCGCCCACACCTACATACACCAGACAAGTATAACCCAAGTATAAACCAGACAACTATTGGTATGGCAGAACCTGCTGGGGCAGCTGGCCGAGGGTAAATTTTTATCAATAAATGAACTCAACGAGTAATACTATTGTAATACAAATGTGTTTTTGTAGTATTGTGTGTATCGTGAAAGGTTTATCTCTGTTTCACGCGGAAGACGTTCAGTTCTCTCCAGCGCTGGAAAGCTGATCCTATATTAAGACGTCCTACTTCTTGCCTTATCGTAAGCCTTTCTTTGCTTTCTTTCTTTGTTTTTATCCTCCATGTCAATATTAAAAGCGCTTTCTGCTAATGTCACACATGCGCACTGAACACTCTCTCTGCCCATATGGACAAGATACGCCCCTTTCTGCTCATTGGCTACACGTTAGTTTTGTTTTTGTTTTGTTTGGCGGCCCAACGCAGTTTTCTGAAGTGTTTCTCAAACAACGGAGACCCCACCTTTAAAAAGCGTGCACGTGGGGCAGAAAGCAGTGGAAGTCTTCTGCTCACGCGTATCATTCTTTACGCTGTCTATTAAAAACTACACTATTTACATTTTGTTTACTAGCAGCACACAACAGAAACCGACGTAAACACTGATAAAGAAAATGCTTAATGCAAATATATTTGCTCATTTTGAATAAGGTCTCTAATCTCAAATCATTAAAAAAAAGAGAGAGCTGTACTGTCATTATTGACCAGCGATGATGTCACAAAACACTTCAACCATATCAAGGACCAAATTCTTTCCACATTTACAGCATTTAACAGATGCCCTTATCCAGAGCGACTTTTTTTTAAATACAACTGAGCAATTGTGGGTTAAGGGCCTTGCTCAGGGGCCCAGCAGTGGGAACCTGTTGGACGTAGGAATCGAACTCACAACCTTCCGATTTGTAGGCCAACACCTTAACCTCTAGGGTACCACATCCCACATCGCTTGCCATGCGAGAAAATAAGGATGTTCCTGTCTAAAAGCAAAACCATGATAACGTTCAAATGTACCGTCATTAATGATCTACATTCATTCGTATAGATTTATATATTGTTTTAAATAATTCCTTGACAAGATTTTTAAAACAGTAGCATACTTTTTTTAAAGGATAGACATAGCTCTGTACATTGTAAATTAATATTATAATTTAACACTTGCAGTTATGGAATATTAAATCATCTTTATATTACTCCTTCCATTCAACCTCTAATTTGCATCATGTAAAAAAAACATGAAAAAAAAACATTTACACACAAAAACGAAGGAAATAAAGCACAAATCATGTGTATGCTTATACAAAAAAGTTTGTCTTTCCAGCTCGTACCAGTCTGGATTTGCCCTTCAAGCTAGTAGACACTCAGACAGTCCACACTGCTACAACCCTGTCGTATATAAATATACTGAGAAGTTATAAAGTTCTAGTGCAAATGACTGACAATACAGTAGCATCCATGTTACCAAGCAATGCAAAAGTTTTTGGCTGATCCTGATTTTTTTTTTAACAGAAGAGGATCAATCAGTAATCAGTAGTTTGAAAGTTAAAATCACTCATTAATTTAAAATTGAACATGAAAAAAAACAACAAAAACGAGGCAGAAATTATGGCTATTTCAACAGCAGCCGCAAGAAATAAAGCCCAAAAAAAAAAAAAAAAAAAAAAAAAATACAGATAAATGAACAGGTAACATAAAAGGAAAACATTTCTATGCTTTGTTACTGATTTATGTAGCTATTAAGGTGAGTGTGTTTTTATTTTAACTTTTTTTTTTATAAGGTGTAGGCACAGATTTATATGTTAAGGCTAATAGGTATCGTTCACAAGATTTATTTCGTTTCCACAGTGTTAACTTGTGCTTTTAAAAGCTTTTCATTTCCACTTCATTTCCCCTAGGCTGACAATCAGTTTGGAAAATACCTGTTGCAATGCTTTGTGGGATTTCACCTGAGCCCCAAGAAAAGCCACTATATATATATACTGTATATATATCAGTGAGAATAACCACCTGAGTTAGTGACCAAAATTAGCTGGTCACTTCATTAACACTTGTATTCACTGAGATTCATTCATTAATTTTCTTTTTCTCATTAGTCTTCTGGTATTTCAGTCATTTTTTTATCCAACGGTAACCTGGTGTAGGCAGGCAGGTCCTCCTTCACCTTACCCACTGATCACCCATTTACACCCATGTTTCGGGTTGACCCCTCGGTCCTTTGGGTTTCCCAAAACGAGTCCCAAAACCTGCAGAAACAAAACCAGATTTTTTATATATTTGCACATATTCATTTAACAAATGTTTTCATTTATACATATAGTGATTTCTATGGACCGAAGTGTAACAAACTTGACCATCACACACAAAAAAAAAGCCAGATGCGTACAAATATTACACAACCATTCTAATCTGTTCCTGTGTGTATTCAAAGCAAGCTCCATGAAGATAAAGTTTGAGAAGTTTGGACTGGATGAGCTCAAGTGTCCTGCATGGATGCGTGAACCCAACCCCATTGAACATCTTCGGAATGGACTGGAATGCCGACTGCACCACAAACCTCCTTACCATCCCAACATCAGTACCTGATCTCACTCGTGTGTATGAATGAACACAAATCCCCACAGCCATTCTCCAACATCTAGTGGAAAGCCTTCCCATAAGAGGCAAAAGGGGAATTAAATCTGCAATAGAATGTCCCAAAAAGCATATATAGGTGTGATGATCAGTTGTCCACAAACCTTTTCCCATATAGTGTAGAGAAAATCCAGCCAGACGACAAGCCTCAGTAGTTTAAACTGTTAGTATATTTACAACATTATAGCCTCTTATGCTTTACTGCTTAACTCTAAAACATCAAGTACCAAAGTGACTCCCAAAAACATTAATGCTTCTATAAATTGTTAGTGAAGTTCAAGGTTCTGTACGTCTTGGCTTGTACACGCTGTGGATAGTGCTCAGAAGGTAAGGTTTCACCACAGGGATGCTGGCGTTAATCTCCATGACAGAGTGAGGAGCTTGGTGATCCAGAGGGACTTACTTAGGATCAACGCTGCTCTCATTCCACTAGATGGAGATCTCAAGCCAGACTGAGGACCCACAGGAGAGATCATATTATAATATCATTTAACTTGGGGACATCAGGAAAGCCCCAGAGGATCTGGAACCTGTGAACGGGAAACAGATGCCCGAACTGACCTTCTCCGCATGTTTCAGCACGACTCAGACCAGGAAGCGGTAGGAAATTTAAAAAAAAACAAAAACTTGGGCTTTTGGATTAAAAATAAAATAAACATGTGTTGGTTGTCTTTCAGTTGTATTTGGATCAGATCCCCAATGCAAAAAAAAAAAAGTTTTGGCCCATGAATACTTTTCATTCCTAGCCCTGGCTCTCAACGCAGATCTTTGAGTAGAGAGCAAAGTTCTCAACTCTTAGCTCTACTATACACCTAGATTATATATTTAGTCGCAGTGAATGAATCCATCTGCCAAAAATGCCTAAAATGCAAGTTCTGGTATTTTCTTGAGTTATTGATGCTGAACATCTTTGCATCAAAAATATTCCAGTAAAATACATTTCAAGTTCTTACTAAATATGAATCCTGCAGTAGCACCATGGTTTGAAGGAACAGGAGCAGACACTGCAGTCTCTTTCTCTGTAAATAAAACAATATATGTTGACTATAAGAACGGTATACAGCACTAGACCTGTAGATAAAATGTTCTAACAAACACACATCAAATTCCACAGTTTTTATAGTATAGTATAGAAAGTTGGTGATTTATTCTCACAATACTCACTTTTCGGTTTTCCTTTCCATAACCTCAAACTCTGTAAGAAACAAAGAACATCATACTGCTTTAAAATCACCCACTATCATAACCACCATGCATGGTTTCGCTAATCTACAGCTTGTCATATGCTAATCACTACATTTCTTGAAGACACAACAAATAGGAGAACCTTGGTCCTGCACTTTTTGGGAAGCAATATCTTCTCAGCCGGCTCCACTGCAGGAGGTCTGCTGTCCGATGACGTCTGGTCTTGTGCTGTAGATAATACTTCAGGAAAAAAATGAAAATAAACAAACAAACAAACAAACAAACAAACAAACAAGAAAAGTATGGAGCTTTTAGATGAGCCAGGGAGAAAATAAAACAGATTTTCGGTTGAGAATTGAATCAATTACCAGGTTCTGCTGAAGCGCCATCATCTGGGTGAGGCAGAGGAACCACAGATAAACACTCTGCAGAAGGGAACACAACACATACTTTAATGTCTCGGGCACTAATAAAGAGACAGAAAATGTATAATCTTTTCTAATCTGAAAATAAGCCTCATCGTCTCCAACCCGGGTGTCGTGTTTATCCTCGACAGCTTCTTCTCTTAGACTACAATCGGGCTCAGCTGTAAGTCATATTGGATATATGTTGCTAGATCCAGTATATGCATGTAAATGTAAAGATTCTAAAGAATGAATTGATTCAGCATTGTTGGATTCTCGATTCTGATCGATCTGAAGGTGTTGATTCAAATTCTGACCCTAGTTCCAGCTACTGGGTGTATGTTAATGTGCTCATTCTCAAACACATCTGTTTCTAATAGTGACAACTTAGACACAGGCTCACAGACACATAAACAGATATAAAAAAAATTCCCGGTTAAATTTAATGCTGTGGTTTAAAAAAAAAATTATTTAATGAAATTCAACAACAAAGAGAGAGAGAGAGAGAGAGAGAGAGAGAGAGAGAGAGAGAGAGAAGTCAGAGATTATACTGATTATGCTATAACAACTGATTATACTGATTATGCTATAACACCAATAATAACAGCCGCTAACTTGTTAACGGTCCATGATGTCACTATAAACTGATAAAAGAGTATGATGCGTCATTCTTTAAAAAAAAAAAAGATTTCTGGGATATAAGACGAATAAAAGACAGGAATATATTGCACTCTAAATTCTGTAATATGTGCACATTCTGAAGCATTATAACGTGTATCATAACTGCATATCAGATTCTATTAAATCATCTGCTCCGATTCTAATTATTACTATTTATTCTTTTCTTTTTTTTATCTAATCTAATTTTAGTTCATTTGTATGCTGTGTGTAACTCTTTACAAGACAAATAAAAAGCTTGAATCTTGAATGGTGAGAACATGCTGTTACAGGAAATATAATATATAATAGCATCTCAGCCCATCACTGATTATTTTCCTAACAGTACACACGGTCATCACTTCGTCCAGACTTCACTATTCTGATTATGATAACTTATGTAATATGTAATATGACAACACATTATGAAATCATCTCATGTATGGAGATTTTGCGTGTTTGTTCAAATACAACTCCAAAATGTACGACTATGACAGTTTACAGACAAAACGCTTGTTTTCACAACACCTCTTTTTCACACACGAAAACGGTCTGCGAAACAACTGTCAAAAATACGTTGTAACGTTCACAGGCATTACTATCCGAGGGAAGATGACTCGATTCCACGTATTGCACATGCGCCCCGCCCTCTTTTAAACCACTGGTGCCGAAATGGCGGATCAGCAGCCAAGCGCTCACTCATCATCGTCTCAGGTAAGTTGGTTTTTCCTTCCAAATTCGGACATGTTTAAGGGTTAGTTATCACTAATAACAGAGAGGAGTAATATTACAGAGATAGGTTAACTATAGTAAGTAAGATTAGCTCTCAGAGTAAGGTTACATTAGGTGCTTAAAGAATACAGCTGTTTAGGAGGTCATCACTGCAGTCTGTAGCGTGATGCGATAGGCCTACATAAAAGAATTAGCAATTTACATTGAGAGGGGTCAGCTGAGGTGGCTCGGGCATCTGTTTCGGATGCCTCCTGGACGCCTCCCTGGGGAGGTGTTCCGGGCATGTCCAACCGGGAGGAGGCCCCAGGGAAGATCTAGGACACGCTGGAGGGACTATGTCTCTCGGCTGGCCTGGGAACGCCTCGGTATTCCCCCGGAAGAGCTGGAGGAAGTGTCTGGGGAGAGGGAAGTCTGGGCATCCCTGCTTAGACTGCTGCCCCCGCGACCCGGCCCCGGATAAGCGGTAGAAAATGGATGGATGGATGGAAATGTTAACTTACTAACAGCTGTGTACATGCACTGGAATACACAGGTCATGCAAAATGTGTTCACTGCTTACGTGTTAAAGTCATATTTTATTGTTTATCAGGTTCCATTAGGTGACATCTTGCACTCAGCCCAAAATCTGGTGTCGAAGTTGACCGACACCTTAAGTGTTGGACAACAGAAAATGGGGAACCAGTCCAATATCAGTGGACAGTCAGCACAAGAAAGAATGTCCAAGTCAAATGGGCAGTCAGTGCAGCAGGAAATGGCTAGGTGTGTGTGTGTGTGTGTGTGTCTTTTATGTAGGCCTATCTCATCACGCTCCAGACTGCAGTGATGACCTCCTAAACAGCTGTATTCTTTAAGCACCTAATGTAACCTTACTCTGAGAGCTAATCTTACTTACTATAGTTAACCTATCTCTGTAATATTACTCCTCTCTGTTATTCGTGATAACTAACCCTTAAACATGTCCGAATTTGGAAGGAAAAACCAACTTACCTGAGACGATGAGTGAGCGCTTGGCTGCTGATCCGCCATTTCGGCACCAGTGGTTTAAAAGAGTGCGGGGCGCATGCGCACTTCGTGGAATCGATTCATCTTCCCTCGGATAGTAATGTCTGTGAACGTCACGACATATTTTTCACAGTTGTTTCACAGACCGTTTTCGTGTGTGAAAAAGAGGTGTTGTGAAAACAAGCGTTGTGTCTGTAAACTGTCATAGTTGTACATTTTGGAGTTGTATTTGAACAAACACGCAAATTCTCGTATCTGTAAACTGTCATGGCCGTAGATTTTGGGATCCAACTCCGCAAAATTAAAATTTACCCACAAATGCTTTGAATTACGTACGATTATTATTGACAGTGTTTTTATTCCATACTCATGCAAATGCAAGAAATGATTCGACTCAGTAGATACTTGGTGAATCAAGACAGATCGACTTTTAAAGAATAAAAAACAACAATAGTGTTTTAAAGATTTTACACAAAGCCATTTAAACACACTATAAATCCTGTGGATTTATTCATGAAGCACATGCTGTTTGGACCTGCTTGACTAATCTCACATTAGTGGAAATTGTGACTCAATGGAAAAGCCTACCTCGTTTTGAACTTTTCACTTTAACACTCTGTAGGAAAACAGAAGTACACTCAGAAAACATGAATCAACAGACATATGTGAATCATTCAATTCACTGAATCATTCGGTACATTTAGAACAAGCTTGTTTTCTTCACGGATGTGTTGTTGGATATTCCATGAACCAGAAGGAAGGGTGTGAAAGCTTTAGTGTTAAAATCTTAAACAGGAGAAAGACTGAGCATTATAAAAGCTAATTTGATGATGCTACATTGCTCTTTGTGCAATTTATTATTATTATTATTATTATTATTATTTGTATATGATGTATTATATATTATTCTAATAGCATTATTGTATTATTTTCATTCTCATCCGCAGATTTATGAAGTACACACAACTAAATGTAATAGTAAACACCCATAATAATAATAATCCACATATTAATCACCTTGCTTCTGGACATCACATCGAATGACGCCATTGGTTGGGAGTTTCCTGCCCACTCAGAGGATGTACCCAATCTCTGCATTTGCTGGACTGTATCATCCTGACAGGGGGCGCTGTTACTCTGAGCTGTAATAAAGGGAAGTTTGATTTCATTAGTGTCCTGCGGAAGTTGGTCAGAAGCACACCCATGACATGTCTGATTCAACTTAGCTGTGTCTACACGTTTTTCCATTCCTTTAGATTATCACATGCGATGCCATGACAGTTGTGTCATTCCAAATACGTAAAGTAAAACAGATTTTAAACACAGATAAAGTGTCCATCAAACATTATAGCTAAGTAAAGTAGAACATTAAGAAATCCAACCACAGCCATTTCCATGAGCCGTCTTCTAAAGGTTATGAAAACTGTCATTTATACACGGAATTTTTTTTTAAGTTTCAACCATATTAACAAGGTCATACAGCCCTGTATCAGTGTTTTCAAAGTAAGTGTTTTCAAAGTTTTTTATGAATGTATGTATGTATGTATGTATGTATGTATGTATGTATGTATGTATGTATGTATGTATGTACTGTCTGTATTTGCTAATTCTATGCTAACGACTCAACCCTGTTTCTTATTTAAGAAAAAAAAATGCTGCCAACGTCATCAAAGATACTTAATAGAATCTGGTTAAACTTCTTACCTTCTTTTGTTACTATGATGTAAGATTCTGGGGTTCTTCTAGGCAGTGGAGGAGTAAGAGAATCCTGAGTATCTGGTGCGTAAAAGGGAAGGAAAAAAAAAACGAGACGTTGAATTCAGAAGATAAAAATAACTTTAAATAATGAAATGTGAATTGTGATGTGAGAGGAAATTCCAACGTACCATTCATCAGAAAAGAATCAGGCGTGCATTCAGGGAGAGGAGGAGTGAGACACTTAGGAGGTTCTGTTAGAGATCGATAAATAAGCTTTTCTCAATAGACATGGACACAAAGCTACATATAAACATATATTTAGATGCTTACAGACTTCACATGGGTTATAAATCATTGCTTTTTACAGGTGTAGTGAGAACATTGCGGTATCTAAGTGATCTGAATAAAAATTCCTTGATTTTATCAGAGGAAGCACGTTAAGAATGTTCATGCTTTGGTATTTCTTGCATTCTTTCAGTTTGCAATATTATTGTAATATAAATAAACCTGTAAGAAGTTTATTTTACCTTTTGTAGGTATGTGAAGTGGAGCAATAGAATGGATGTTAACTGGAACTGGAGGGAAAAAGTGTTGGTTAGGTTCTTCTCTTGTTGCAAAGTAAATCAGACTCTTTTACATGAGTGTGCATTGTTGTGTGTGTCTTATAGTAGTGTATGCATTCACTGGACTCACCATTAAGCGACAGTCTAGCTCTTAAACTCTGTAGGGAGGAATGTACATATCTGTGAGTCTACTATGTAAGCATTCAAGCAAGCATTTATCCGGAACTGACTCTGTCACCAAGATCTCAAGACTATTAACTAGCTGACCATAAAGGAGAGAAAATGTCGTCAAAGCCGGCCAAAGTAGTCAAGCATGCTAAAAAAACAGCAGTTATTGATTCTGATTATTATAATCTTATATGTTGAAGAAGACTAACTTGGCCAGGATTAGATCTTTGCATATTTTTGAGATTTTCTGATTTTAACAACATGGCTTTAATGAGATCTAGCACTAGCACACCAACATATAGACTTGCGACTATTAGTAAGGTTTTGGGTAACTCCAAGCCGCCCAATAGGATTCGGTGCACAACTACTGGAACAGTTAACACCATTCTTCTAAAAGGTATTCTCTCAACTAGTGTTTGATGATGGTGCAGCTCAGTCCTGCTTAACACAGTTCTGATTTGCAGAGACACTTCTATCTGACAAAACGACTGAACCCAAATCGAGCTGAATAAACGCTACCTACAGTTTATAATGGTGCCACTGGGTTTCCCAATAATTTGTATAGACATATATTCTCTCAAAGTATTTTATATGAATGCATAACAAAGAAACAACGAACATTTCACAACATCCCAAGTTTGAAATATCTTGTTGGTAGTTAAATTTCACTGACCTTGCTCCTGGACCAGGACCTATTAAAGTCTGGCGCATCTAAGTTTGAATTTCCAGACCATTCAGAGGATTTCCCCACTCTGAGAACAGTTTTCTGGGGTTTTTCTTGTACTGCATTCTGCAATAAATCTGTTAGGAGGCAAATCAGGTACATTCAAGTACAATATATATATATATTCAGAATATTTCACCATTGCTTGCTATGATATTATGCATTGTATAATGCATTTGTTTGACAATGGCATTGATATTTGCGCTCGATTAGAGACATCGGAGGCCAGGTCAGATCAAGCTAGCAGGAATGCTACCGTAACTCTTTATATCTGAGCAGAAAAGTGTCTCAAAATAGATGTGCTACAAAGGCAGACGACCACAATCAGGTTACTTTGCTATCAGCCCCGAACAGGAAACAGAAGTGCACAGGTTCACTGAAACTGGAAAGTTTCTGTATGTTTTTATGCATTGTGCTGTTTGTTTCTATAATTGCATGATTGATCAGGTTTACAGCCTTTTCCCACTAAAGTAGGCATGAGTGAATGCATTTAGATCTGCGATGCACAAAAAACACAGACAGTTATCTTTGTGGGACGTTCGATACATGACATGAGCTACAATTCTACCTTCGTCATTAGCCATTTCAAAAGATTCTGGAGTTCGTTCTGGCAAAGGTGGTGCAGGAGAAGGCGGGCTTGCACCTGTTAAAGGAAATAGCACTCTTAATAATATAACCAGATGCACAAGGTAAAGTATTAGAAATTCTCAGTAATGGCATAATAATTGGATAAGTATTTTCAGACTCCTACCTCCAGTGACTGAAAAGGTATCAGGTGGGATGGCCAATGTCAGGCTCTGGTCGACACCAATGTTGGCAGTGTCACCTTTATCGCTAAAATCGTCCACGTCTGGTAAGTTGGGAACTTTGAGCGGGGCTTTGTGGGGAATCAAGAGCATGCAGTTTAATAGGATATTAATGCCAAACAAAACACTATCTTAGACACTGAAATTCAATGATTGAGTCCTAAATGTATACTGTACCTTTCAACAGGGGTGTTTCAGTAGGCAACTGAAGAGTAGGAGTTAGAATCTGAGGAACATCTGGAGTCATAAATGAAAAAAATGTTGTTTTTATTCAAGATTGTAAATTTTTGCTAGGGTTGCAATATTGCTTATATTTACAAGGCAGACAAGAAGCATGGTCAGGCAATTTTTTAGAGTTGGTATAATTATTTCTTGCATATAGAATAATAATGTTTGTTATAAAGAGACAAAGAATTAAGGAGAACCTTCAAAAGCCATAATGTAGGATTCTGGGGTCCTCTCTGGTAAAGGAGGAGGACTGTCCTCATCAGATATAGGTGTAGTCACCCCTGGTCACCAACACACAAATAAGAATTTATTAGAATTATTTTTCCAGTTTATATACCTGCATCTGCTAATCTTCAAATATCTTCATATATAATGCATGAAACAAATGATGCATGTACATTAAAGTTCGACCATAGAATAACCCCTGGAACCCATGACAAACTGGTATTCTCACCTGTATATTTGTCCTTCATTGGCAGTTCAGTACTTTGAGTTTTAAGAGCCAGAGTGGTGTCAGTGTAACAAGGGTTTTCCAAGAAGACAGGTGCTTCATCTGTATACACTGTAGGCTCAGCTGACATAGGAGAATCTGGGTCAAAATATGGATCCTCCACTGTAAGACAGATAGAAGGAGCTGGGATATGAACACCATCATTGTCCATTTTTGTTTGAAGCATCTGATCTGGGTTAGGCTCCTCTTCTGGTGTTGGTCTGATGTAATGATTGGATTTCAGAGTCTCTTTGTGCTGGTTTTGGTTTGTTGTAGCACTTTCAGGAGCGTGGGGATTATGGCATCCAAAATCTGGTTTCTGAGGTCGTGGAGGTTTCAGTATCGGGGACTTTAAGTATCCAAGATCTGTTTGCTGAATTGGTGTAGGTTCAACAATCTGAGACTTTTGGCATCCAATATCTATTTGCTTAAGAAGAGTATGTTCAAGTATTTGTGATTTCTGATATCCAAGATCTGTACCCTGGACTGGAGGAGTTTCAAATATCTGAGATTTTCGACATGCAATATCTTTTTTCTGACTTCGAGGAGGTTTAGGTATCTGGGCCTTTTGGAATCCACTATTTATTTGCTGAAGGGGAGGCGGTTCGAGTATCTCGGGCCTTTGGTAACTAGTATCGGCTTGCTGAAGTAGAGCAGGTTCGAGTATCTGGGACTTTCGGTATCCAATATCTGTTTGCCGAGGTGGAGGAGGCTCGAGTACCTGTGACTTTTGGTATCCAAGATCTGTCGGCTGCACCAGAGGAGGTTCAAGTATTTGGGATTTTCGGTATCCAAGATCTGTTGGCTGCACCGGAGGAGGTTCAAGTATCTGGGACATTCGGTATCCAAGAGATGTTGGTTGCACTGGTGGAGGTTCGAGTATCTGGGACTTTTTGTATCCAAGATCTATTTGCGGCAGAAGAAGAGGTTCAAGTATCTGGGATTTCCGGTGTCCAAGACTTGTTTCCTGAAATGTAGGAGGATTAGGTGGCTGGGACTTTTGGTATCCAAAATATGTTTCCTGAAATGGACGAGGTTTATTTATCTGGGACGTTTGAACTCCAAGGTCTGTCTTCTGCAGTTGACCTGTGGCAGTAGCCCTTGGGGACATTTTAGACTTGGCCCAGTTCTTCATGTCATTGAGCCTCTCTACTGGTGTGCGTTTGGGGTCTGATGAACTGGGAGGTTGCAAATGAGGTGGCAGTGGCTTTGAGACTGCGCTTGGTGCAATATGGTTAGGAAATTCTGTTTCATTATACCTGTGAAGATAATAGAATTTCAATGAATCATGGACTTCTATATCTCACATCTGTACAAGAGAGGAGTTCACAATACCTGGAATCATAGCAAGGATGTAGTCTATTCTGGTCTGTAGGCTCTAGCTCTTCCTCCGACTCACTGAAGTCTGAAACCTCACTCTCACTGTCTACAGGCATGGGTGGAGGTGCAGGTGGAAGCTGATTTATGTTAAAGGACAATTTAAATTTTAACAGTCTGAATTGCTTGAGTTCCTGAACATTCAGCACAATCAATTTGAAACATCCAAAGACAGCAAATTTATGTAAAAGACACAGATACGCGGTGTAAACCAATCCGATATAAATAGTATATTATAATGTAATCATGTCATACGTTACTAGTTGCCACAGCCGGCTACAGTATGTTTACTCACACTTTTTTAAAAGGATATAAACTATATGGCCTTTTTGCCCCTATAATTGCCGCTATAAAGTTTATAGATACCTGACCATAACGTCAGAGTATCCAAAGTTGGAATCAAACCTCTGAATAAGATGTCTTTGTATTCTTTAGCATTACATTTTCCCTTCATTGGAACTAAGGGACCAAACTTATTTTGAATGAGCACAAATATCCATAGCCAAGTTTCTATGTGGAAGGAAATATCAATGAACCTGTTTAGTTAATTGGAATTGTATTTGATGCGTTAGTGTTTTATTCACCCCAAACAGCTGAGTTGATTTGTGATCTCACCTCTTTTTGCTTTGAGCTTGATGCCATCATCTGCAGATGCTTCTTAAACAAGAATGTAATCGCTCTGTACACCAGTTCATACTGTTCCTATAGACAAAACAACAAAAAATAAACCAGGTCTGTTTTTACATTCACCAGTGGCATCGAAGCTGCCCACTACACTCCAACCATCACATGATCATCCAACCAGGTTGGGTTTATGGCTTTACCTTAGTCTGGACTATGGAAGGCCTCTGTGTTCTCATCTCTTGAACAAGGTCATAGATGCTGAAGTCCATTGGTATCATCTAAAATTGGTGGAAACAGACAGATAAATATCCAGATGATTGTTGTGGATTGTTTAGGTCAATAGCTATGTAGTTTGAAATGATGTGCTCTTACTTGTTTTTTCAGTAGGTTCCAAGTGTAGTCAATGGCACACAGCACACCTGTCCTTCCACAGCCAGCACTGCAAATCCCCATAAGCACCAAAATTAGTTTAAAATCAAAATACATACATAGCCTAATGATTGTGCACCTAACATTCATTCATTCATTCATTTTCTACCGCTTATCCGAACTTCTTGGGTCACGAGGAACCTGTGCCTATCTCAGGCGTCATCGGGCATCAAGGCAGGATACACCCTGGACGGAGTGCCAACCCATCACAGGGCACACACACTCTCATTCACTCATGCAATCACACACGATGGACATTTTTTCCAGAGATGCCAATCAACATACCATGCATGTCTTTGGAGTGGGGGAGGAAACCAGAGTACCCAGAGGAAACCCCCGAGGCATGGGGAGAACATGCAAACTCCACACATACAAGGCGAACCCCCAACCCTGGAGGTGTGAGGCAAATGTGCTAACCACTAAGCCACCGTGCCCCCCTGTTGTGCACCTAACAATCACATCCAAAAGTTTTTGAATGTCCAGTTTGCAAGTTTAGTCTCCGTTTGTTGTTATAACAACCTTCACTCTTCTTGGAAGGCTTTCTATTAGATTTTAAAGCATAACTGTGGTAATTTAATTATTCAGCAACAAGAGGATTATTGATGACAGGCACTGCTAAGCCTGAGCATCACTTTCTGCACCTGGATCCTGAACCTCTTGACTGGGACACCTCAGTCAGTCCGGATCGGGAATGGCATCTCCAGCACCTCCACACTCAGGGCTATTCACTCTACTGACTCACGACGGTGTAGCAATGCACAGCTTGAACCACATCATCAAGTTTGCTGATGACATGACTGTGGTGGGTCTCACTGGTAAGAACAACGAGTCCGCATATAGAGACGAGGTGCAACAGCAACATGCCTGGTGTAAAGCCAACACCCTTTCTGTGAACTTTTATAAAACTAAAGAGATTGTTGTTGAACACTCGTGCCACGTCGTGGAGATCGTCAATAGCACCAAATTCCTTGGTGATCATCTGGTGAAGAACTTCACCTGGGCAATAAACACCAGCTCCATCAGAAAGAAAGCCCATCAGCGTTTCTACTTTCTATAAAGCACAATATACTTTATAACATATATAGTATGCACACTGTACAGTGCTATTTGGTGCTCGGTGGTGTTAATGTGTGCATGTCAGTGGCACTGTCATGCTGAAACATAATTGTGTCAAGTTTCAGTTTCAGTGCATTACCAACAGTTTTAGGAAGTCCCACAAAATGGGTGTCCAGAAACATTTCACAATGTATTGTACATTAAGACTGCACCTTGCTCATGAATCAACAAAGGAGTGAAATTATCACCAATTATCATTTAAAAGACTAGTTTTTCCGGTCACAGGCAGTTGCATCTCATCAAGCCACATACTTTTAAAATTGTACCATTTTAACCACAGGACTGGAAGTAATGTAGAAATTGGAAGTATTTTGTAGTAATTAAAATGTAGTAATGTAATAATTGGACTTACAAACTGCCTTTCATAAACTGTATGAAGTAAAACTCATAGTTTTAGACTTGGTTCTTTCCTGCAACAAACAGTTCTATGAATTGGAAATGAGGCTTTGTCTGTCTAGTACTGGGAAGACACTTTTGTTTATATATATGTAAAGATAATTGGGGAGTCTTCAGTGTATATAGTATGAAATCTAACATTGTGACTGAGATATATGTAAAATTAAAACTTTGCAGTAGTTTCTTTATGTATACAGAATTCATTCATTCATTCATTCATTTTCTACCGCTTATCCGAACTTCTCAGGCGTCATCGGGCATCAAGGCAGGATACACCCTGGATGGAGTGCCAACCCATCGCAGGGCAAACACACACTCTCATTCACTCATACACTACGGACAATTTTCGAGAGATGCCAATCAACCTACCATGCATGTCTTTGGACCGGGGAGGAAACCGGAGTACCCGGAGGAAACCCCCGAGGCACGGGGAGAACATACACACACACAAGGCGGAGGCGGGAATTGAACCCCCAACCATGGAGGTGTGAGGCAAACATGCTAACCCCTAAGCCACCGTGTCACCCCTGTATACAGAATTGTTTATAGCAAACTGTACTATATACAACGCATTTAAATCTTTTGACAGGCATATGGAATTCTTAAAGTGAAATTATTGTGTAAAAAAGACACATGATAATAACTATTATTAAGGCAACTTATGTTCCCTCTCTTTAAAAACAAAGCAAAAATAAATAAATAAATAAATAAATAAAAGACAGACAATTTCTTCTTCAGCCACGTTTCATTAAAGATTTGTACAACACTTTTGACATGTCACATGTCTCCAGGCTGTTCATGCTAATCAGAAAGTAGGGTTATGATTCAGTGTTTTTTCCAGTTCATGTGAAACATCAGACAAAGATCACACAGCAGAGGTCATGTCACATGTAAGATGTATGGATTTATATTAAAGCCTAAACAAACAGAAGACAAAAAAAATGGACTATACTGTTGATTAGCTTAGAGTGTGCCTCATGCTACTTCTGCACCCACTGAGAACACTGGCTTTACAGACAGACCTGTGTGTTTAATTAGCCAGCCACTGTCATGCATTTCCTGTGTGACTTCAGCTGAAAGTCATAAGAAGTCACCATAAGAAGTCACTCTCAGGGTCTGTCTGTTTCTTCTGTAACCACAAAGGGGATGCTTTTTTTTTTCTTATTCTACATTTTACCGACATTCAGCTATGAATCACCTGCAGTGAATGCAGATCGGCACATCGGACTGCTGCTGGAACACATGCATGTCCTGCAGAAGCTCAAGAATCGGGGGGATGGAGTCTGGTACACCGTGATCAGGCCAGTTCATATAGTGCAGCTGCTTCAGTGTGCGGGACGACTGGGGGAGAAAAAGGTTGCACATGTTTATGCTGCTCTCTAGAGCAGTGAATGCAAAAACAAAATGAAAACATCGTATCTGAGCACATTGCTCCACTGACTTACATTTTCCATTGACAAACAACTTACATTTTTAAAAGTCACCTGCAGGCTCCTTATCAAATAGTCTCCCTTGTTCTCTTCTGATTCCTGCACAAGATTGAGCAGAACAACTTCAACAACAACTTCGTATAGCTTTTCACCTCTGAGCACTGTGTCATTTACGGTATTTAAGCATGCAGGTGCACGTCCTAGTGTACAAAATGTAGAAGTTCCTTCTTCTTTATCTTTTAGCAGAAGTTTAAATTTATTAGCTAGTCGTTATAGGTGCAAAGTACTAAAAAGACAAAGGGTTGCATGACGAACACACGTAACAGTTCCTCTGCAGTTAGTATGTAAGTAAGTTTCATCTCTTGGTTCTTTGAGGAACTTAAAAACAGACACTATTAGTCATATCTACTACGTAAAGGCTGTGTTTTTTAATGCATTTCATAACACCAGGACAGGAAATGTAATGTGAGTGTGAGAGGAAGTACTACTTACACAGTGTATTGTAAACGGTTCACACTGAAATACGTCCAGCAAACGTTCAGGCCAGTAGCGCTCACACTTTTTCTAAAAGATGACATTTATTATTAAATGTGGTTTAGACATTTTTATTGTGTGAGCCCTTTTTATTGTTCTTTATTAAATAAAATGTGAATTCTAGCACAGTATGTTACAGCCAGCTTACCCTTCCCATTTCAAATTCCCTGCAAGCCATTACGATGACCTGAAGAGAGAGAGAGAGAGCGAGAGAGAGAGAGAGTTCTCAGGTTTTTAATGATGCTGATGACATAAAATAGTACTTTTTTGCTGCAGACAAAATATGGTCTCATACAAATCTGAATAAATACATTTTAAGTGCTCACCTTCACATCGTATTCCCAAAGCATCCTCCAGAAGTCCAGAACTGTGTGTGGCAGTGGGCCTTGAGTGGCAATATACTCTGTTGGCCCAAAAACTCCCTACAATAAGTTAGAAAAAGATAAATAATTAAATAATAAACAAACAAACAAACAAATAAATAAATAATAAATAATTCATACAGTACCTGGTACACACCACAAAGATACAGTCTACTACTATAATATTATTATTATTATTATTAGTAGTAGTAGTAGTACTAGTAGAAATAATATATGTATTTTTGTTTATTAATCTATTAATTTCTTTTTAACTGAATCTCATGATAAATTACATTCCATCTTTTCATTTTTTTTTACATGTAAAGTATAAAATCAAAACAGACCTTTCAATATTGTTACTCCCTAGTCATATCAGGAGAAAATGATGCATCAGTACAATTTCATGTGTACAGCACTTAACAGTAGGCAGCTGCAATTTTCCTGAGAAACTTACAGAAGGGCTTTAAACTCTCTATCAGTGAACACATTGATACTGGTTCAATAGGTCATGGACTAAGAATATTTTTCATGCTAGATTTGAAATCTTATCTCACAAAGAAGAAGGTACGACACAAATGGCACACGGAAATCTTTCATACAGTGATGTAGTATCAGTCACATTTTGTATTGATGTAAGATTCTATCAAAGATGTGGCTTTCAGTTAATGTCTAAATGGGATTTTTAATGACATGTCATGCGAAAGTGTTTATCTCAGAAATATCTGCTCTGTTTTCTGTATTTAAATTTAAATGTTTGTTATTTTTTTAAGAAAAAAAAAAAGCAATCGATGCGGTTCAACATACCCGGATGAAATTGGCATTGATGTAGTCGGTGTCATTTTTGGAGGTGTTCAGTGAGAGTTTCACTCTGCTGTGGTCAACTGTTGAAGTAACACTTTCAGTTATTAAAGATTAACACTTTATTCAGCATGCACAAAAGGGTAGACAGTTGACATGTTACTCACAGGTACATCAGTGATAGTAGCAAAAAAAGGATGCTTCACTCACATGGAACAATGTCCTTATATCTGTTCTTCTTCACATTGTCCTGCCTATCAGCAGCCTTGGTAGAGTAGGTCTTCTCAGTGCGGTACTTAGTGGACTGTCTCTTCAATTTCTGATTAAGGCACAACAAAGATTGTTTTATTTAGATTCATTTCCTTTTACTTAGCTCTAGTTCCATTTGATTTAGGCTAGTTATGATTTACTTGGCTTAGTAAAATTTTTAGGTAGTTTTTATTTTAGGTTTTATTTAGCTCAATTATGTTTAGGTTTTATTTAGCTCAATTATGTTTTCCTTGACTTTAATTATGCTTTACATCGCCCAAGTGATGAAACATCGTTTAGTTTTACTAAGCTGAGCTATAAATATTTAGCTTAATATTTTACTTACATTAGTTTCTTTTAGTTATCTTTATTTTATTTTACATAGCTTAATTCTGTCATATTTAGTTTAGTTATAAGTGACTTTTAAGTCGTGTTTTAATTACGTTAGTCACATTGTTCCAAATCAACTTACTTACTTTATTTATCTTTTACTTAGATTTGTTTTGTTTTACTTAGTTATGATTTATATAGTTTCATACAGCTTAGGCTTATCTTATTTAAGTTGAACATAGCTTAGTAATGTTAAATATGTTTTACATAGCTTAATGTTTTAATTAGCTTAGACACATGGCACATAAACACCGGGCATGTTTTACTTACTTTCTTTATCTTTTACTTAGATTTGGTTTGTTTTTTTCTTAGTTCTGTAAGTTTTATGTAACTTATATCAAGTTTTATGTAGATTTATAATGTTTGGCTTAGCTTTGTATTGTTAAATAAGTTTAATATAGCTTAATGTTAGTTGCTTAATTAGCTTTGATTGTACTGACTTACATTTTACCTAGCTTAATTATTGTTTACTTAGCTTAGTAATCTTTCACACAGTTTAGTTGGGTTTTATGTAGCTTAGTTACATTGTTCAAATAAACATCCAGCTTAGCTTGGTTAAGTTTTTCTTAGTTTCGCTATATTTTATATAGCTTTTCTTTATACAACATACATCTTTTATTAACTTAATAATGTTTTCTAAACTATCATTAAACAGCTTAGTCATGTTTTATATACAGTAGATTAGTTGTTTTCTTACTTTAGAATTATCTGCTGCTGCTAATAAAAAAAAAAGATCAAATGCTAAAGTTGTTTTTTCCTCCTTTAGATACTGTATCTGTTTTACAAGCTGCAACACCACAGTTACATGGTTGAGGTTTGAAAATCATGTTTATGAGATTGTGTTTGTTTTGCCTACTAAGAGCAAGTGTTTTCCCCTTAGTTTGTCTGACCCGCAAGAAAAAGGCAGTCGTAATTTGATCATTTTCCAACCACAGCTAACGTCTGAAGCAGTGCAGTAAGAGAGGTAGTCTGCTGAGAAAGAACACAAAGCGTACGCACTGACTAAGTACCCACCATTACACATTTACAAAAAGACTGCAGTTTAAAGTTCTTCTGGATCTGGCTTTAGACTCAGGTCTGCATTTAGAAATGTTTTGGATTTTTTATTTTTTTATTTTTTTTTTACAGAAAAATGTCAATGGCAGCAAAGGTTATCATCATGAACAGGTTTAGTCAGAACAAATCCAGTTTGGCAGAATTGTTGGCTCATGATAAGGAAAGCAAATTCCTTTTTACTCCATGACAGTGCATTCCACTCAGAAGGGAACAACGTCTAAGTACACAGCATTCTTTGGCCAACATTTTCACACTCCAGAGAAACCTACTGTCCCTAATGTCCCAATTGAAAGGCAGATTCCCACTGACATGCCTCATTTTGGCCAGACAAAAGGACATTATTTATCATTTATGTTATTTTCTTTTACAGATTTATTTACCCAAATCAGGCAGAGAACAATGTGTTAACACCTATCGTGTCATTTACAGATTAAAACATCATCAGAGGCTTTCTAGAGGCTCTCCAAGAATTGGTTCTCTTACCACTTGATTTAGATTTTATGAACTAGACCTAAGACTATTGATCATAGTCAATGCAGATATTCAGCATGATTGAATATCTTTCTTTCCTGGTAATATTTTTACCAGGTCTTGCAGCTGTCTTTATCTTCTGTATGTTCTTCAGTCTTGCTTTTAGGAAGTGCTCAATTGGATTCAGGTCTGGTGATTGACAAGATCATTGGAGGACGTTCAGCTTCTAGGCTTTAAAGAAAAAACTGGGCTGCTTTTAAATTATAAATTAAACCATTAAGCTCTACCATCTGGGTATTGAAGCATTTGACTGAATCTGAGAAGATAATAAAGCCATATATTCTTCAGAATTTATACTGCTAGTCGATTATCAACAGATATAAGGGAACCAGCTTCATTAGCAGACATGTCCATGGCACATCTCTATAATCTTCTCTTCCCATCACTGTGGTACAAGTTGATCTTAGAGACATCTGTTGACAGGATGTTCCAGGACTATACAGGCTTTTTTTTCGTGCTGTTTTATACACTCTGTAGTCTGAAGGTGAAGACTTTTCTTGATTGTTGACTATGACACTGATACACCTAGGTTTTGATGTCCATAGTCTGGCCTATTGTCATTAAAGGGCTTCTTCTACCACGGTTAGTTTCTGGTCTTCTGGGACTTTTGGTGTTCTTGAGCTCACCAGCATGTTCCTCCATTTTTAAATAATTTGAATTGTTGATTTGGCCACACATAATTATTTTGCAATCATTTTTGCGATCTATCTGATCACTTTGTTTTGTTTTTTCAAATTAATGATGGACTGCTTCATTGTCAGTTACAGCTCTTTGGACTTAATTATTGAAACTTAACAGTAAATGCAATTCCAAATGAAAATACCGTACTTCATACTTAAAATCAACTCAAATCATTTATCTGCTTACTTGGAAACAGGAAAATAGGAAACAACTAGGAAACAACACACATTTGGCCCACAGTTCAGCAGTCAATGGGATAATTACTTACATTTCAACAAGAATATACTGTGGTACAAAAATGTACAGACCTGACTGTACGTCTAAGTTTCTTTGGTTTTCGCCGATAATATCAGTAAGAATAAAAAATTGTATTAAATTAGAAAAGAATGTTTTCACCAGTGGATAAAAGCACCTTATTACAGGCTTTTTTTAAGGCTCTGAAAGCTCTGAACACCATATCAGATAAAATCTATAACAGCCAAAACTACTGACGATATAATACTAACGAATGTGAAATTCACATCAACAACACACAGAACTGACACTTATCTGAGATAAGCAGTATTTCATTGACCACACAAGCCACTACTAATTCTGTCCAAGGATGCTTCCTAAACCGAAACAAACAATTTCTAAATAAATCTTAGAAAATCCAAATCGTCAAAACTGCTTGGCAGCGTGAGATCAACGGAGTTGTCTTTAAAACAGTTTGCTACTTAGCAGAATAGCCCAAATTGAAAGACAAGAGACCAAAGACACTCTTTGTTCTCTGCTTGCATTCTTTCATGTCTGCAGCTCATGAACCATCCTTTCAAGGGTCTAAACCCGTCTCTTAGGAGGTGACATGGCAATGTGCGTCGAGTGATTTGCTTCTGTTCAGGACGTTGCAAGAACTCTTTGTCCTCTTTCATTTGTGATACTTTTGTGCTATATAGAGTACAAATGCATGTCTTCAAATCCATTTTACTGCCTTTCTTAATAAGCAACATCGAACAACCTGAAACAACTCGTGATTCAGATATAAAGAGCTAAGAATAACAATGTCCATGACCGTGTTAGTTGTGCTTTATCTTACTGAAAATAATATAAGAAAATATTATTAGGAATATATACAGACAGGTGACAAAGGAAAAATCGACAGAAAGTGTCTAACAGGACAATCTAACGTGCTTAGAACTGATATACATTTCCGAAACTGTTCTGAAAGGATGAACATGATCTTCAGCCCTCAAACTCTGTGGTGGAGGCTTCCTTGAAAAGACAGACCACAGCCAACCGAAATAGAGCTAAAGGTGATCAATCAAAGAAGGTCTCAGAGAACAAGCGAACTCATACTGTACCATGCAACAAATACACCCTCAGTGTCAGTTATTTTTTTCCTTTCATTTGTCCCTTATCTGTGTGTTAGTTCTTTTGTAATGAACTCAACAGTTTTATCGGTGTCGGTTGTCATTGGTCATCTGGTGCAATACAGAAAGGTTAAGAATGATGTGTGCATATAAGTGTGAAATAATGAGGGTAAGAAATAAATTACATGTATTGACGCATAAAACGTAGTCTAATATAAATGTACTATTTTGTATAACATATAAAAATGGTCCTTTCCTTATCAGACTCTCATAAGGAACATTGACACTGGAGACTCCTTTCATAAATAATTAATACACATTTCCTTACAGAAATCCTTATCAACAACCATATCAATAATTGTAGATTTCTATTTGTTTAATTATTAAAAATATCAATTTCTCATTATACATGTAATGAAGTGACATGCCTTCATTACACGTCTCGTAAACAGTAAAAAGATCTTACAAGGAAATGATAACGTATTCAAACTAGTCATGGTAAAGAGTATAATTACATATAGACGGTCAGACCTGCTGTTAATGCAGATTAATCAACATCGTCTGACCGTTCCATTTAGATTTGAGAATTCACATTCACGTCATTGTAGTAATAAAAAGTCATCCAAAGTTTGGATGTTTTACTATTCAGAGAATCACCAGAACAGACTGTATAACGTTAACCTCCAGTGGAATTTTGTATGATGGTGGAAAGAGAATGCAAACCTGTAAGTTCTCTTTTTAAGACACTTCCCTCTCCAGAAGAGGAAGTGTATGTAAAGATTTTTTTAACCACACGGTTAGCTACCAGTTGGCTAGTTTTTACTGATTACTGAAAATTTTTCCCTTTGGTTAGTTGCTGATGCAACAGTATCACCTATCACAACTGTCTGCTTGCCCAACACACAACCACCCACACCCACACCCACACACACACACACACACACACACACACACACACACACACACACACACACACACACATTAGAAGATTAGAATTTCAAATATCTAGTTGTAGGAAGTCAGTACAACTGGACTTATCTCCACTTATCAGATCTGAACTGTTGGTTATGGTTCTAAAGCAAATACGGTCTTGACTGCTAGACAAACACAGTCGCTGTTCTTCAAGCTTTTAAGACAAATCATTGATTGTATTTGTTTTTTGTATGTAACCCCAACTGGGTGACACTTTCATTCCAAAAGCTATCAACAGTCTACTGTACAATCAACAGGCAAAGAAATAAACTCACCAAGAACTCAACAGCGTAAGCACTATCTTCATGAGCCGATGTGGCCTCTTTGCTGGAAAACTGGTCCAGGAAGCTCCTCAGGACTTCAGCTTGGAGATCCATGCTGCAAGAAGTCCCCCAGCAGTACCCTCTGTCATGTCACATGGCATTGAAGGCCCCAATGGATTATACCCTCTCTCTCTCTCTCTCTCTCTCTCTCTCTCTCTCTCTCTCTCTCTCTCTCTCTCTCTCTCTCTCTCTCTCTCGCCTCTCTCTCTCGCCTCTCTCTCTCTCTCTTGCCTCCCTCTGTCAGCTTTTCCCTCTCTTCAATTTATCTTTCTTACACTCTTTCTTTTTTCTCTTCACTCAGCCTTTCTGACATTCTTCCTTCAGCTGCAATGTTGTTTTGAGGAACTTGAATGCAAACGCTCTAGATGGGCTGTCGTCACGGAAGCTTGTCAACAGGTTTCTGTGGTCAGAATAAAAATACCACCACTGTTCTCCTCTCTGCTCTGTTTCTTGCTAACTTGTTCTCTTCTCTCTCACTCACTAAGATTTTCTGCTCTCTCTCTCTCTCTCTCTCTCTCTCTCTCTCTCTCTCTCTCTCTCTCTCTCTCTCTCTCTCTCCCTCTCTCTCTATTTCTCATTCTGTCCAACACGCGCTGTGCTACTGGGTCCTAGAGCCACCCCTGCACAGGAAGCATGCAGTGGGTGTGATTTTGTTTTTTGTGTCTAAGACACAGCATGCAATAGAGAGAAGGAATCTTACACTGCTATGGCACTCAGCAGGCAGCTGAAGTTGCACGGCCTGTTGGACGACACTCAGGGTGCTCTGGGTGACATTCAGGGTGTAACTGAAGTAGGAACATTTCGAAGTGGGACAGATGGCTGCAATAAATGTGATTGTTTTCCCAGCTAAAGTACATTTAAAATACAAAAATTGGAGTGTGACTTCAAATGATTGCTTATGTATTTGGTTAGACAATACCAGCATTACGTAGCAGAAAGTCTGTTTGACTAGGCCTAAAGTTTTTTGATCTTCAATTATTATTTTTTTGGCTCCATCTAGGGGGGTATTGTTAGAAGTAGCCCATTGATGGGGAATTGAGTTTAATGTATAAACTATTATTATTTTTTTTTTTTTTGTAAATGCTTGATAGGAAAAAAAAATAGGGCATCTCTCCAAACATAAATATCCTTTTTTTTCCACAGTTAACTTTTTTGAAATATATACACAAACATGTATACAATCCACTGGACAGAACCAACCACTCAAAAATAACTGTAACCGAAACACTACTTTTCTAAACCTTCTCTACTTTTTCTTGAAATCTTGGCTTTAACTGGTGAAAAATTCAGGTGCTTTTTGAACAGGTTTTTGTCTAGGAAATCTGCCCGGATTTGTCTCCATCAATCCTGGCCACAACCATGAACCATTTCTGCGTTTAGAGTGATGAAAAATGTTCTCACATCAGGATGCAACCACCACCGTGCTTCACTGCAGGGATGATGTTCTCACAGTGATGAGAAGAGTTATATTTCTGCCAAAGATAGCACTTTGTGCCAAGGCCAAAAAAAATCTATTTTGGTCTGATTAGACAGAAGAATCCCTCCTACTAGCTTGCTTAGTCAAACAGCATTCATTTCATAGAGCATTTTTATAAATTTCCTTATAAACAGTATAATCCCAATTTGGTCCGTTCCATCTCAAGGTTCAAACACTACAAAATATGTAAATGTGCAAGGGAATGAATATTATAAGCAACGATATTTATACCGGACCATATGTATTTGGACAGTGGCTCATATTTTTTGCCTCCATATTGGAAAAGTTTAACTTATATATCTAGGTCAAGTGCAATTGGAAAAATAATGTTGGGTTGCTTCTCGGGCTTCGAGTGACAATGGCCAACGGAAACCTCAGGTAGGCCTGCATATTACATCCTGTACAATCTGCAGTCTGCATAGTCACAACACATTTACACGATGAGGGTCGTATACTTACTGCTTATGTTTCAGGGTAAGCGGTTTATTGTTTGCTAAAATTTATAACATGTTATAACATGAAGGAATCTGGCATTTGGAATTTTAAAAAGCACTGTTATGACATGCTATATATTAATATTATTATTTTACTTGTTGTTTTAATAGTAATCATAATATTATACTTTTTCATTTTTGCCAATATATGGCACTTTATATAGGACACAGCAGATAGCTCTGGTTTTGTAATGGTATTTTTTAACCAATCCAAATAGAAAGTATCAATACTTTGTTTCTTTTCCACTTACTGCTTATACACATTTTTTTCCAGTTCGTGCTCAACTGAAGTGTGATAAAACCAGCATCCATACCACAGTTGGAAAAGATATTAATATTCTCTGCAGATATTCTTCAAATACTTTTAGATTCAGTAAAAAGTACTGGTGCCACGGGGAGTCCAGAAATACTTGTGAGGTATTGATGGATACGGACGGATTCACAACATCATGGCTCAAGAAAAAAGCAAGGATATATCAATCAAGTTACCAGACTTTTAATATTCTCATAACAGGAGTCCAGCTGGAGGACACTGGAATATATTGGGCTGGGATTGACAAAATATACGCTGATATCATGTTCAGGATAAATGTCGTGGTAACAGAAGGTAAGGTTTTTACCAGTGTGTCATATGTAGCCCAACTAATTATTTAGAAATTTGAGAAAATGGGAGGAAAAAACAAACACATGAGAATATTACATAGTTGTAAATCACCAATGTAAAGTCTTTACTGCGTCTTTGACAGTTAACCATGAATCAAAGCAAAGCGGAGTGCCGAGTGTGCACCTTTTTGTTAAGTAAGTAACCTCATAAAATAGTTTTTTCATTGCTTCCTGTACATACATCATGACGTAAGTCTAGTTGCTCAAACCACAGAAAATACAAAACTGCTCTAAGACAGAACAGCAGCTTTAATCAGCCACACTAATGCATTTGTACTGTATCTAATAACAATAACACATTTTTAAAAAGTTAAATATTCCCAGTGTGTGTGTGTGTGTGTGTGTGTGTGTGTGTGTGTGTTTAGTTTTGGAGCTGCTGTTTTAATGAGTTCTTTCCAAATTAAATATTAGGCTAATCTGTTTTGCGGGCTTTTGTTGGTTGGAGTGGTTTGATCTTATAGCTCCTACGCAGCAAGAGGCTGCTGAAATCAAGTAGTTGGTAAATGTGGTTTTTAATGGGGTTGGTCGATTTTCTTTTTTGACATACTTATTGGCAAACTGCAAATGTCCCCATGTTTCAGTGACACATAAAGGGTTGGTTCTCTTTTTGGATGACAAAATACATAGACTTACAATAGTAGCTTGTCATGGCATTGTTGAGCAGACCAGAAATCATACTGATTTGTCACAAAACACTACAGTATCTATCTATCTTTCACTTTCTCTCTCTCTCTCTCTCTCTCTCTCTCTCTCTCTCTCTCTCTCTCTCTCTCTCTCTCTCTCTCTCTCTCTCTCTCTCTCTTTCTCTCTTTCTCTCTCTCTCTCACACACACACAACCACTCTATTATGGGGTGTTATTAGACAGAAAGATGCCCCATCAAAAAATACAACCATGATATATTGGGGGGGGGGGGGGGGGGGGGGAAAAATGCATTAATTCCCTAAAATACAATACAAAAGTAGGTGTTTATTTAGAAATTGTGTCATCAAGATAGACTTTGAGTTGACTTCAATAAAATCCACCCTCCGAATTGAATCGCTGGACAGAAAACCTAAATATTTAACCCCTAAAGTGATTAACTTAACTCTTAACCATATTTGCTGTAAAGCATAATTAATAAACAGTGGTGTTTTCCTCTTCTATAACTCTGAGCCTCTCATCCTGTGTATTGTTCTTGATGCTTAGCCACTTAGCCATTCACTGACAATGACATATAACTTACTTGCTGATGTACATAAGTGCTTTTCCCAAGTGAAACAAAAATCCACTTAAATATCTTGATTGATTAATACCACGTAGGTCGTTCAGTTCTGTATCAGTACCGGTACTGATAAACACCAAAAACATGGAAAAGCCTGGAAAATTTGTATTACTTCATTACTAATTAATAAACTATAAAATAACTTTTTAATACCTTTTTGAAACTGGTCTATATTTCAGAAGCTGTGAGCAGACCCCACGTTTGGTTAGATGGCTCGCCTGTGGTGACATGCCAAGGACAGCAGGTTCTCCTGCGCTGCCGGGCTGAGAGAGGCACCAATGTGAAGTACAGCTGGTCCAAAGAAGCTCAGGTTCAAGATGTACTTTTAGAAAGCTCCACGGATCTTCTCTTCCACTGTGCCTTTCTCACCGAGGATGCTCAGTACATCTGTTCGGCTCAGAACGCTGTGAGCAGAGAACGGAGTAAACCCATTTCCCTTCAGCTTGTACAGGCTGGACAGGAAAACTGCATTTATTCCCTCATGTCTGATGGTAAATTCTTATGAGCAAAAATATTCCAAAAAAATAACACACTCATGGTAAAATTCAAATTCTAGTGCAATTTTTTTTTTAATAAAAAATTGTTGTCATATGTCATTTTCAGAGCTTGAGAGTTACGACTGCAGGACAACGACAGCCACACCAGTAATAAGCACCAGCACTAATGTGAAGGTTTCAAGCTCAGAATTTTCCACGCAAACCAGTTCAAGTGGAAATCAGTCAATATGTAGCAATCAAACCCAGAGCTGGAATGGAAACAACTGTCTCAGGTATGAACATAAATTATACATTTAGTCTGTCTGTTGTGCAGTAGGCATAAAAGCTAAAACTAAATTTGGTGTGGTATATGTGGAATCATTTTAGAAAATTAAATTCAAAGCTTTCATTTTCAGGCCATGGTCAGGAGTGCCACTGTGGTATGATATTGTTCGCTGGATTATCTTCATTGCTATGATTACCAGCGCTGGATTGTTACATGCATGCACCAAGACCAGAGGAGTGGCTTGCAAACACCACAACCAAATGTGGTGATGAAGGTGTTGCTTTAGTTTCATCACTTACATCGATAATTGCTTTACCTGCTTACTGTACAGTGGCGCTGTATGGTGACACACCATTTCCTTTCATGCATTTAAAAATTATTTACCATTAGGCTTTTTTGTAAACACATGGCATTTATGTCTCACACTGTCCTCCTCTTTCCTGTCGTTTGAGCTACCTAATGTACCAATGCAAATGTCTTCAGTTCATTAATAATATATTTTTAATAAAACAGATTTTATTAAATCCCAGTAATGTCAAGCTGCTAGTGAGGCCTTGGGCAATGTCTTCAGGATTCATCTTCTAAGTTGTTTTAGTTTTTTAAAAAAGTGTTTTCAAAATGAGTACATGTTAATTTTATTAAAGCTTTGGCATCTCAGGGTATTCTGACTCATGGTGTGCTAAACTATCACAGGGCACAATAACACACATACTGTACACAAACACCAATTCCCACACTACAGAAAATTTAGTGATGGAAATCAGCCTACAACACTGTCATTCAGGTTCTTTTTTAACTGCGACAATGACTTGGACTGGGGGAGGAAATCGGAGTACCTGGTGGAAACCCCCAAAATAGAGAATACTCAAACTGCACACAGGGCAGAGGTGTGAATGAAACTCGCAATTCCAGATCTATGAGGCAAACATGCTAACCAGTAAGCCACAGTGCACCAAAACAAACATCACCCAAGTCTACAGAAAAACGTCTTTGGTATGAGGGCTGGGATTTGGGATGTGGTAGCCTAGTGTTGGACTTCTAACCGGAAGGTCATGAGTTTAAATCCCAAGTTCACAAAGCTTTGGATTGCTGGGCCCCTGAGCAAGGCCCTTAACCCTCAGTTGCTCAGTTGTATAACTTGAAATAAAATGTAAGTCACTCTGAGTAAGGCCGTCTGCTAAATGCCAGAAATGTAAATGTAAATGTATGAATGTGACTGTCATTTTAATGACTTCCACTGATTTCTTTTAAGTTTTTTAAATAAAAAATAAAAGCTTTATTCCACTTTAATTTTATAGTAATCATAAATGTTCCAATTAAATGAATTTATTTATGTATTTATATAGTCTTTTTTATTTCACTTGGGGGCAAAACAGGGGGTTGAATCATTATTTGCAGTCAGTTCTTCTGGTCTGTACAGTAGGTGATATACACTCGTTGGGAACTCACCTGTACACCTGAATGTTCATGTAAATTTCCACTCAGCTAATCATGCATAAAATCATGTGGATATACTGTACAGTTCGAATGTGATCTCAGTGACTTCAGTATCTCAGTCATCACGGTATCTGAGTGCCAAATAAGCAGATTTAAGAACAGTTGGTAATCATTAAGAATGATTTCAGAATTGGTTGATTTTCTGATATTTTCAGATGGATCCCATGAGCTGGATCTCCTGCTGATAGGTGATAAATGCATGGTGTTAATAATAACCAAGCTTGTCTACTGTTAATTATGTATTCTTTTGTTTTTATTTAATTGGAAATTCTGTTGTATTTTGTTTGCTTTCTTCTTCTAGGTGGTGATTATAGATTTTTTTTTTTTAACTATATGTACGTTATTCTGATAGTAAAAATGATTCTTGGCATTTTTTTCTTACCCCTTATTCTTGCGTAGCTTAACAAGTGACCAATCAGCGGTCTCACAACGCCCTTCGTTCCCCCTTAGCCAGCGAATCACCATCCCAGAAACCAAAAACACGGAAGTAAGCAAACTGCCTATTTTTTGAAAGCGAGTTTACGTGATCGGATTATACATTATTATTATTTTTTTTTTATTTTTATTTTTATTTTATTATTTTTTTTAGGCCCAAGGTTCTTGTAGTTTTGACGTTAAGGTAAGAAAACACTTGGTCCACGTTTTTTTTTATAAATTTGATTACAGAGCCAGTTTTACTTTAAGTAAATACATAAATACAACAGAAGGTTTATTAGCTGTTTTTAACGGTGTGGATTACACCGTCTATTAACACTGTGTGTGCGAGTAAGACTTCTTGCATGCCTTGTTCTTTTTATATAATTCATTTATTTATTAGAATTTAGCCCAGAATGTGCCTTAATACCTTTATTCTTATTTCTAAATCAGAACATCGAAATATCCAAAATAAGTGATCAACCTTACTGATACAGAGGAAACAATCGATATCGAGTACTTTTAAAGTGTATCTCATAGCTACAGATTTATTTATGTGAACTTTTTATGCATTTATTTGAGAATAGATTAATGGCTTAAGACAAACATGACTACAGGATCTTTTGTAAACAGAAACTACAGGTATACAGTATTATACTTTTTTTAAATTTACAGTTTATATGCCCGAAATTAAATAACCTTAAAGTAACAGGGCATGTTACTACATATGACATACATTTACCAAACCCAGTGCTTATTGAGCCTTTTTTTTTTTAACAAAACCACACCCTGCCTCACTGAGAAGGAGGAAATGAGTGCTATTTGTACATGATGTGGGAAATACGGCATAAGTACACCAACTTGATATTAGATATCTGTGATAAAATAGAGAAAAATGGAGAAAAATTAAGAGCAGTTAATGAATATACAAACTAAAAATATATGAGTATATGATTAAAGGTGTAATCATATAGTTATTTTCCATTTGGTGCAATCCCTAAAGCTTTCTTTTTTTTTTATAAAACGACTGTTTATTCTTACGAGTTTGGCACAGATCGGTTTCCGTAGTCCTCTAGATCTTGAAGGTATTAATAGATACACGTTAATTAAACACTTCCGTGTTGACAAGCACGATCAGGTTTAAACCAAACCTTTATGATGTCTGACTCCTAACTTGTGGTCAAGACCTGAAGCACGTGTGATACTAGTGATTTTGTTAGGAAGTTGAGTTTTGTTCTTCAATGTAGTCACTTTGTGATTACGCAGTGACTGAGGAGGAAAAACTGAAGCAGCGGATAAAGGTGTGTTTACATGACTTATACTGGGGCTAAAATAAACAGTGAGATGAGACTGGAGACAAAAAAGCAGTGGATTTAACAGAAAGTTGTTAAGAAAGCCTTTGGAAGCTTTTTGATGTTTTTTTTGGCACAGAGATCTTGATTGGATTGTGATTGGATGCAAGTCCTGTCAGTCAACGTAAAACATTGGGGGCGGGGCTTAACGAATATAGAATCAGTGTATTTACACATGAATTTACACAGATATTAATCTAGATAAATTTGAAAAAGCTGCTTTTTTCCCTCTGTTTTGCCTTTCTGTCAACACTGAGATGGCATTTTACTCCAGGAAAAACAAAGCTTTTCAAAAACTTACAATACAAAAATACAATACAATAATATAAATTGCAGTATTGAAATATATCTAATTTATTAATCTTGAATTGAATTTGTGTTACATATTAAACGTTTGTTTTAGGTTTCTGTTCCATAAATCTGCTTTAAGACAATGTCAATTGTTAAAAGCGCTATACAAATACATTTGAATTTAAATTTAGTATTGATTGAGCTATAAAAACAAGTTATACTCATGTGATGCAGTCATGTTACCCATTTAGCTCAGACACATGTAACTAACACCTGATGGAAATGACGCATGGAGATGGAAAGCGTTTTAAAGTGAAAATGGTACTTTCAGTTCTGTTCGGATTAATGTGGGTGTACATTGGGTTGGAAAACACATTGAACCCACCTAACCTTCTTGAATTAAAAATCTTTCCTACTGCATCTTTAAGACTACATGCTCAGTTTAATAAAGATGAGCTTACATCATCCAGACTCCCATGTGTACCCAAAGGTGAATAAACAGATTAAAGAGAAAAACTATTGCAACTATTGTGATCAAGCTAGCAGACAAAGTTAGGGCAGTCGTTTAGTTGTTGTTTCCGAAAGTGCTCATTATGCATGCTCGTGTGTGTGTATAACAGATTCCGCTTTAAGAAATGAGCAAATAAATAAGTGCTAATGAGATTTAAACATGTCTGAAATGAAAGAAAGACTTTCTAAAAAGATGTTAATTTTTTTTTTTAAAGTCGGAATTTCCTTTAAGAAAAACATACTGTAGAGTTACGTGTGACTACTGAAAGAACAGATACTCTGATGTCATTTCATTATCTGAATAAAGAAGAAGTAGCTCTTCTCAAACGAATTGCATTTTATGTGATGTGGTATCTGGCACCAAGACTTTGGCATCAGAACTTTTATTTCCTTTAAGTTGAGAATTGAAGCCTTCATGGATCAATCTTGTTCATCCAGCACATTTTACAGCTGTTTGATTGGATTGAGATCTGGCAACATTGGAGGCCAAGTCAACACTTTGAACTTGTCATGCTCCTGAAACCGTTTATGACAGGGAGGATTATCCTGCTGAAAGAGGCCACTGCCATTAGAGAATATTGTTGCCATTATCCGTAAACTTGCCCATTTTTCCAACTTGAACACTTGCTGATGAATATATCCCACCCTTTGACAGCTGCCATTGTAACATGATAATCAATATCATTCACTTCAACACCTGTCGCTGGTGTTAATGTTCGGCCTGATTGGTGTATATGTACCATATATGCAAAAGTCTTCCAATTTTAAGAAATGTTGTAATACAGAAAAAATGCTTTTGAAATTAAACGTGTACAGGAAAATGTGGTAAAAGAACAGTTTCCTGGTGTTTACTAGCGATGTATGATAAGATTAGATGATATAAGGAAACATGTCTCTACACATAATTCTACTCTTTACTAATCCTCCTCCACCTTCTATTTACCTTTGTAGTTGTTTTCTTTTTTTTCGTTGCTATATATTGTCTTCCAATTATTTACTCTTTGCTGGTGTCTTATATTTACAGTTGAAGATGTTATGCTACATAATCATCCCCATACTTCTCACGATGGCTGTAAAAGTTCGAGGTGAGCTCTGTTTTATGCACCATGAGGTATCTCAGCTGCATCCTCCCCACCGTCTGTATCTGATTGAACTACATACATGAGATAAAAAAATGAACTACATGAGATAAAAAATATTTAGAATGACTTTAGTTTTACTGGAGATTTCCAGCTTGGTGTTTTCTAAACCCTCTGTTCACTGACATGTCTGATTTGTTTTCACTCAGCCCAATGTGACGAACCTGTTGTTGGAGGAAACCGGATTATGACCGAAGGATCACAACAAGGGCCTTTTCCTGAAGGAACCTCTATAAAGTTTAAATGTTCCACCGGTTATATTCCTGTGAGCCGAGCAGTTTCCAGCTCAGTCACCTGCAATGGAAACCAGTGGAGTGAACTCGAACTTCAGTGCAAAAGTATTTAGTCTATAAACTTTTTTTTTACCTTGAGATTTGATTGGCCAGTATTTTAGATTACTAGAGGCCAACATGACAAAAAACATCATATCATATGATTCTTAAAAATCATTTCTGCCATACACAATATGCATCACATATGTCAGTCTAGCGAGAAACATCTTACTATCTTAAAATAAAAACATTTGAGCTGTTCAGAGAATGGCTACAAAAAGTCACTTTTTTATATTTAAAATATAATTTGTAAAAAAAAAAAGCAGAAGAAAAGCTGTAAAAAACAATTTTATTGATACTATCCTTCACTATAACATTCCAACAGCAGCAATTGTTTTAAAAAAACAATCATAAAACAATAATAAAAATATAACCATTCCTCAGAAAAGCATATTTTGACCTAATATTGATATCTCATTGTCATTTATTCAAGCCGTCGTTTAAATTGATTTATGGATTTAATTAATTAATTGAGTAATTGGTTGATTTATGAACACCTTGCACTTTAATAGCAAAATTACTCTTATTATTTTTTTCTTCTTGCATTCACACAGGCAACGCTTTATATCTTAAAGTGAAAAAGTGACGAGACATACCGGCGACCCATACTCAGAATTCGTTCTCTGCATTTGACCCATCCAAAGTGCACACACAGCAGTGAACACACACACACACACACCGTGAACACACACCCGGAGCAGTGGGCAGCCATTTATGCTGTGGCACCCGGGGAGCAGTTGGGGGGTCCGGTGCCTTGCTCCGGCACCTCAGTCATGGCCGGCACGAGACTCGAACCCACAACCTTAGGATTACGATTCAGACTCTCTAACCATTAGACCACGACTTGCGAGCAATGCTCGATTCTGATTGGTCAGAAGGCGTGCATTATTTGTGTATTACAGCACATGTAATATCTCCATCTGTAACAGGTTTATATCCACATGTTTGTTGTGTTACAATGCAAAGCACTGTGGTATAAGTGGAATAACAAACTTTTTTTTTTTTTTTTTTTTTACAGAAAAGAGCTGTGGAAATCCTGGTGAGATTCCATATGGAAAGTATGTGTATCAAGCTGAAGAAGCAGTTTTGTTTGGAGCAGTTATCACAGCAGTGTGTAATAAAGGGTAAAAATGTTGCCTTTTTTGTTCATATTTGGTCCTACACACATGTAAAAGCGAATAAACAGATTGTAAATCAACTGACCAAAAAAAGAGGTTAAAACACTTTAAACGTAATTGTTTCCCTTAACAAGCAGCTTTCATTTAGAACATAGAAGACGCAGTGTGGAGAGCGACACAATTTTTCTAATTTTTTATTGTACTTTTTTAAAGTACAAAACTACACAATATTTATTTATTTATTTATTTATTTATTTGGCTTTTCTTGGCCTGTTTATTTTTCCCCATTTGTCTAGATTAGTGCTTGTGCATTTGAAATGTGTACTATTTTATAACAAATGTCTGTTTACAGTTACCAGCTTGTTGGATACGACATTAGAACATGCAGAGCAAACGGTTGGGATGGAAGACCTCCTGACTGTGAAGGTAATGACTTTGTTGTGAAAATTGTCAATTTTCACTTTTAACTTTCATCTTTAAAGTCATGTGCTACATTACTATGATCACGGTTTATTCAGCATTTAGAAATGTAGTCAGTATTTGTTTCACCTGCTTGGGCAAGTTTTTAGTGGAAGGTGACCCATTATAGAGGAACGTGACTGATTTCTGCAGTCTGCACTGGGGCTCTTTAGTCTCTATCTTCTTTTCAAATCCTATAAACTTTCTTAGGGTAAAAGTGACACAATGAATGTCCTCTTAGCCTGAGCTTTATTTATTCCCTATATTTCTGTACAGTCCGTTACAGAGGTTACGTTTTCTCAAACACTCTATAACTAAAGAATATCACTTGCTGCTTGGAGACTTAATACTCGCTCTGTGTGGCGAAATATTTCTGCTCTTTTTTTGATTCACTAAATTGTAAAGGTATCTCCTGCCCACAGCTCGCTTCAGGTCACCCCACAGATTTTTAGCTCGTTCAATATATTTTTTTTAATCAAAACATTGGTCTTCTTTTGGTTATGCCATTACTTTGCTCATTTGGATGTGTGTTTCCTTTTAAACTTCAGTTAACTAGCAGACACCTATTCGTACGTTGTTTGAACGCCAATGTTGACATTTGAAATCACCAAAACAAACACACCCCTAACCCAAATGGGTCCCACCCCTGTATTGATAGCTCCGCCCACACATACATACATAACCCAGGCAACTAATGGCAAGAAATGTGTCTTTATCATAGCTGAAGGGAAGAACAATATGATTGCAGATAAAAATGACACACAAGCATAATCATGCAAAGGACGGCATATATTAGTTCTGTGAAACAAAGCAAAACCAACGTTACTCACCTATCGAGAAGGTAAAAAGCAACCTCGGTGTCCCATCGCAGGCCTTCCCGCTCCTTCAGTTCTCTCCAGCGCTGGAAAGCTTATCCTATATTAACACGTGTCCTACTTCTTGCCTTCTTGCCTTCTCGCTTTTTGTTTTCATCCGCATGTCAATGTCAGCATGCACACTGAACACTCTCTTTACCGCATATTGACAAAACACGCAACTTTTCTGCTCATAGGCTACACGTTTGTTTTGTTTGTCGGCCTGACTCAGCTTTCTGAAGCATTTCTCAAACATCATACACCCCACCTTTAATTCATTCCTTTATTAATTACATGCATGGAATAGCTAATAGCTATATAGGCATGTTACTGATTTCTGCAGTCTACATTGTTTTATAGTGAACAATAAGTTTAAAGTACACCACCATGCTGCACCACAGCGTTCCTCTAGTCATGTGCTTTTATTTTACCACCACAAGGACTGTTTGGATTTATTGATTTATTATTCAATTTGGAATTGGTCTGGTCTTTATTTGAGGTGAATCTGAATCATTTCATTAAAGGCAGCTTTACGATAATTCCTTTAAAGCATGAGTTCGAATGTGGTTGGTTTATTCACACAGCTTGTGCATCCAGGTTATTGCAACTTTTATCTTTTTCCTGTTTTCCCCTGCAGTGATTCAGTTTTTGTTTTTTATTATTATTTAAGGTTTAATTTAGACATTTAAGTCAGTAATTCAGCTATTATTTGTAAGTGGAAGTTGTAGGTATCTGCTCTAAATATATCAAATAAATTAATGTATTAATTTATTGCACTCATACATTGTATTATTATTATTATTATTATTATTATTGTACAATATACAAGTTGCTGACATTTTCTTTTCTCCTACCATTTTATTTAGAATTGACATTTCATCTCTAATGTTATCCTAGAATAATTAAAGAATACCTGAATTGTTCTTGTGATTTATTGATTCTTTGATCATTTTTTTCAGTGGTGAAGTGTCAACCGCCTCCTGATGTAAAAGATGGAACTTTTGAACCAGTCGAAGACCAATATGCCTATGAAGAAGGAGTCTCATACTCTTGTAAAAGAGGTCTTGATCTTATTGGATCCTCAATATTAACATGCTCAGATAAGGGACATTTTCAGCCCAATCCTCCTCAGTGTCTGCGTGAGTTCCACTAAATTCAGTGTTTCAATAAATATTTCAATTAATAATAAGAACAAAAATCTTTTGTACATTTTTCTGTTGATCTTCACGATTATGATTATTAATATTTATTAGAAGCTGTACAACAGGAATAAAAGTGGTGACATTGTTTTTATACAGTTGTGACCTGTGACAGACCCGATATCCCAAACGCAGTTAGAATCGAAGGAAAATCGCCACCTTATAAATACAGTGAGTTTGTTCGCTACCAGTGTAATAAAGGCTTCAAAATGGAAGGAGCTGATCGCATGGTCTGTACAGAGAAAGGGTGGGATCCACCTCCTCCTCAGTGCACCGGTACAAATAATTCATATTTCTGTATAATATACATAATTATTTATTCCCTCGGTGAGCAGTGTTAGTTGTTACTGGTTGTAAACAGATCAGATGATATGTTTATTTGTTTGCTTTTTAGTTTGAGATCTAGTACCTTTTTAGATTTTCTCAAAATATGAATGCAGATGTGAAATTTCCCGTCCTTTCCTTCCTCAGTTATTACTTGCGTAAACCCTCCTGATTTAACCAACGGACACTTTACCCCCAAGAAGGAGTTATATGAATACGAACAGAAAGTCACATACTCTTGTGATGAAGGTTTTGAGCTTAAAGGAACTTCATCAATATTGTGTACTCTTCAGGGAACATTTGAGCCTCTTCTTTCTCAGTGTCTAGGTAAGTATTTGAGTATTTGTCGTTTTATATGATCTGCTTTGTCGGCTTAATTGTTAAACCTTTCCTTCTATCGTTTGTAAGATAAGCTGTTTTTTTTTCTGAATAGTTTTCTCACTAGCACTTTCTTCTTGAAATGACATATGAATGACTTGATAATTGTAATTATTAGACTGAGTGTGTGAAGTTGTGTATGTGTGTGTGATTAGTGTCTTACCCATTGCGTATCCCTGCCTTAAGTCTAGTGTGTGTTGGTTATGTCCCAGTTTTAACATGACCCTCACCAGGATAAAACAAATGCTAAATATGAACAAACAAGTGTTTATAGATGACATATTGTTTAATACAGAGTTTCTATGACATTTTGGGTTTGGTGTTGGGAACATTTTTAACATTTTATTTGTTGCTTAAGTGTATGTTGGGACATTTGGGACAAGGTCAAAGAGAAACGTTTTGAGTTCAGCATTTAAAGATGCGGTGCACGATGTTTGAAAGCCAATGTTGACATTTGAAATAAACAAAACAAACACGTCCCTAACCTAAATGGGTCCCACTATTATGGGGGAACCTGTTGGGGCAGCTGACCCCGAGGGTATATTTTTATCAATAAATGAACTCAAGGAGTGATACAATGGTATTACAAATGTGTTTTTGTAGTACTGTGTGTTGTACCGTGAAAGGTTTAGCTCCGTTTCACGCGGAAGCCGTTCAGTTCTCTCTAACGCTGGAAAGCTGATCCTATATTAACACGGGTCCTGCTTCTTGCCTTATCGTAAGCTTTTTTTTTTTTGCTTTTTGTTTTTATCCACTATGTAATTGTTTCAATCACTTTTTGCTAATGTCAGACATGCGCACTGAACACTCTATCCGCCGCATATTGACAAGACACACCCCTTTCTGCTCATTGGCAACACGTTTATTTTGTTTGTCGGTCCGACTCAGTTTTCTGAAGCATTTCTCAAACATCGTGCACACCACCTTTTAAAGACCTACATGTGAGGAACTTGTCCAATATGTCATTAGAGCTTCTTTAAGTTTCTTTAATTCCCTTTGTTTTCTACAGTGATCACATGTGATCCACCTTTTATCGATCATGGGGTTGTCAATGTAAGCTTACCATCTTACAAATACAATGACCAAGTCCATATCAGCTGTAACGAAGGCTTCAAAATAGATGGGTCTAGTATCCTGACCTGTAAGGACCATGTATGGTCTCCATCTCTCCCTCGCTGTATCGGTAAGATTACTCGAAACTTTTTTGTTTGTTTTTATACCATTTTCATCATAATCAGCATTTAAAGTAGTGAGTGTATGAGATAACAGTAATACAACAGGTTAACAAGGAAGTATCTTTTTCAGATCATTAACCTGGAGGAAAACTTAACATAGCTTTACCTCCTTCTGACCATTCTAAAAAACAAAACAAAAAACACCTCTGCATTTCAAAAATTATATATTTAATTTGAATACAATGTTAAGTAACAATTCTGTTTTTTTTCTGGTATTATTATTTATCTTGGATTACCCTGCGCATCCACAATAATATTATTATGTATCATTACATATGCCAGCGAATACGTTTTAATCCCCTCATCATGTTTTGCTATGTTATACTGGCTAAATAAATAACCCAAGATATCTGCTTTAAATAAACAAGCAATCCTTTACCATACTGAACGTGTGTAAGTTATACAACTGTTATAGTTGGAAATTTCATATAATGCTCAATTTCCCCCCCCCCCCAGAGTTGACCTGCAGCGCACCTGAGATTCTCAATGCATTCATATTTAAAGGAAAGGCATCATTTTATAAATATAAATCATTCATCCAGGTTCAGTGTAATAAAGGCTACAAAATGGAGGGGTCTAGCTATCTGACCTGTGAGGAAAATGGATGGAATTCACCACTTCCGAAGTGCACCAGTAAGATCAATCAGCCCTATTCTATGACACATAAAGTCTTGTATCCTCTAAAGTGGTAAAATTCATGAACATTAGTGTTCTCATCGTGTGTTCTGAGAGTTAGTTGTAATCCGAATCTGTTTTAGCGTTAACGTACTTGCTGTTATGATTTGACTCAAACGCTTGAAATATTTCAGTTAATATAAAATATGTGCCTTTTATAATCTTGACCTAGAATGACCTAGAGCAAACACTTCTCAAATCACCACCGCAGATATCTGCTTGGTAAATTGCAGTTCTTTCTTTCTCAGTTGTTACCTGTTCAGAACCACCTTCTATAAACCAAGGACAAGTTATCCAACCGAAGCAGTCGTACGAGTATGGACAGAAAGTCACATACTTATGTAATGTTGGGTTTCGTCTTGATGGTGACCAAACAAGGTCATGTACGGAATATGGGAAATTTCAAGATCCTCCTCGGTGTCTGGGTAAGTTTTTGAGGAAAGATCCCAATGATCTTTTCAGCCTTATGGTTACTGATGTTGTTTTGGGACATTTTCTTGTTTAAAGCTCATAGGAACATTTTGCTTGAATGGTCACATGGTCAAAACTCACATTTTTTTTCCACCCTGGTATGAGGCAGTGGTTCAAAGTGGTTAAAGGGAACAAATAACAATGACCTCAGTAGATGTTCTGCTACAGTATTAATAATTGGGTGGGAAGGTGGTTACTTATATAAAATATCCTTTGGCACTCTGGTAAATTACATAATGTTTTATTAACATGCATCGTACCTGTTAAATAGACCAATAAAAAAGATCTCAAACGTCTGGTAGAAATGAGATGAAACAGCTGGGCTTAAGATAAGATAAGATGTACCTTTATTCATTCCACAATGGGGAAATTTCTCTGTTACAGCAGCAAAGAGAAAGAAATGCAAAAATATAAAAAATTGCGTTGTAATCTTGCCGATATTTCACTTTACATCAGTTCTTGGGACATTATGGAAATTTACATAGTGTATGAATCACATCTATGATGAATTCACACTTCTGGAGGTTGTGAACTGGTGTAAAAACCTTAGGGAAAATATAATGGTAGATAGCGAGGAGTGATACAATGGTAATACAAATGTGTTTTTGTAGTACTGTGTGTTGTACCGTGAAAGGTTTAGCTCCGTTTCACACGGAAGCTGTTCAGTTCTCTCTAACGCTGGAAAGCTGGTCCTATATTAACACGGGTCCTGCTTCTTGCCTTATCGTAAGCCTTTTTTATCCACTATGTAATTGTTTCAGTCACTTTTTGCTAATGTCAGACATGCGCACTGAACACTCTATCCGCCGCATATTGACAAGACACACCCCTTTCTGCTCATTGGCAACACGTTTATTTTGTTTGTCGGTCCGACTCAGTTTTCTGAAGCATTTCTCAAACATCGTGCACCCCACCTTTTAAAGACCTACATGTGAGGAACTTGTCCAATATGTCATTAGAGCTTCTTTAAGTTTCTTTAATTCCCTTTGTTTTCTACAGTGATCACATGTGATCCACCTTTTATCGATCATGGGGTTGTCAATGTAAGCTTACCATCTTACAAATACAATGACCAAGTCCATATCAGCTGTAACGAAGGCTTCAAAATAGATGGGTCTAGTATCCTGACCTGTAAGGACCATGTATGGTCTCCATCTCTCCCTCGCTGTATCGGTAAGATTACTCGAAACTTTTTTGTTTGTTTTTATACCATTTTCATCATAATCAGCATTTAAAGTAGTGAGTGTATGAGATAACAGTAATACAACAGGTTAACAAGGAAGTATCTTTTTCAGATCATTAACCTGGAGGAAAACTTAACATAGCTTTACCTCCTTCTGACCATTCTAAAAAACAAAACAAAAAACACCTCTGCATTTCAAAAATTATATATTTAATTTGAATACAATGTTAAGTAACAATTCTGTTTTTTTTCTGGTATTATTATTTATCTTGGATTACCCTGCGCATCCACAATAATATTAATATGTATCATTACATATGCCAGCGAATACGTTTTAATCCCCTCATCATGTTTTGCTATGTTATACTGGCTAAATAAATAACCCAAGATATCTGCTCTAAATAAACAAGCAATCCTTTACCATACTGAACGTGTGTAAGTTATACAACTGTTATAGTTGGAAATTTCATATAATGCTCAATTTCTCCCCCCCCCAGAGTTGACCTGCAGCGCACCTGAGATTCTCAATGCATTCATATTTAAAGGAAAGGCATCATTTTATAAATATAAATCATTCATCCAGGTTCAGTGTAATAAAGGCTACAAAATGGAGGGGTCTAGCTATCTGACCTGTGAGGAAAATGGATGGGATTCACCACTTCCGAAGTGCACCAGTAAGATCAATCAGCCCTATTCTATGACACACAAAGTCTTGTATCCTCTAAAGTGGTAAAATTCATGAACATTAGTGTTCTCATCGTGTGTTCTGAGAGTTAGTTGTAATCCGAATCTGTTTTAGCGTTAACGTACTTGCTGTTATGATTTGACTCAAACGCTTGAAATATTTCAGTTAATATAAAATATGTGCCTTTTATAATCTTGACCTAGAATGACCTAGAGCAAACACTTCTCAAATCACCACCGCAGATATCTGCTTGGTAAATTGCAGTTCTTTCTTTCTCAGTTGTTACCTGTTCAGAACCACCTTCTATAAACCAAGGACAAGTTATCCAACCGAAGCAGTCGTACGAGTATGGACAGAAAGTCACATACTTATGTAATATTGGGTTTCATCTTGATGGTGACCAAACAAGGTCATGTACGGAATATGGGAAATTTCAAGATCCTCCTCGGTGTCTGGGTAAGTTTTTGAGGAAAGATCCCAATGATCTTTTCAGCCTTATGGTTAATGATGTTGTTTTGGGACATTTTCTTGTTTAAAGCTCATAGGAACATTTTGCTTGAATGGTCACATGGTCAAAACTCACATTTTTTTTCCACCCTGGTATGAGGCAGTGGTTCAAAGTGGTTAAAGGGAACAAATAACAATGACCTCAGTAGATGTTCTGCTACAGTATTAATAATTGGGTAGGAAGGTGGTTACTTGTATAAAATATCCTTTGGCACTCTGGTAAATTACATAATGTTTTATTAACATGCATCGTACCCGTTAAATAGACCAATAAAAAAGATCCCAAACGTCTGGTAGAAATGAGATGAAACAGCTGAGCTTAAGATAAGATAAGATAAGATAAGATGTACCTTTATTCATTCCACAATGGGGAAATTTCTCTGTTACAGCAGCAAAGAGAAAGAAATGCAAAAATATAAAAATCTTGTAATCTTGCCGATATTTCACTTTACATCAGTTCTTGGGACATTATGGAAATTTACATAGTGTATGAATCACATCTATGATGAATTCACACTTCTGGAGGTTGTGAACTGGTGTAAAAACCTTAGGGAAAATATAATGGTAGATAGCGAGTGGTGTTTCAGACCTCCACCTCAGTTCAAGATGACTCAGTGCATCATGACCTTCACACATAAACATAGCATCAGACTTTACACTCATATATATAACACAAGTCCATTTGCCTAGACCTATTACTCATATTACTAATATAAAATGACACATTTATTATTTTTTTCCAGACCGAATATGAATTTTTTTACCGTCAATTTTTTTTAGGTACATATCAATTCTGATACAGAACTGTGTAACCTGAGTATTAATCAGTCATGGTGGCTATGGAACATTTTTATTCAGCTCTGTTTATGCTTCTCTTGTGTTGAACACAAACATCAGGAGATGAAGGTTGGGTGACAAAAAAACTAATGAAAGTTTTCAGTAACTGGATAATCATACTGTACTAAATAAACTGCAGCTTTTTTTTTTGTTTTGGGAACACAGATCCAGTGAATAAAAAAATATTTTGAAATCTCTGCAATATTGATGGAATGTGAAAATATGTCCTTAAAAGATTTTTTTTTTAAATCTTTGTTTTAAACTTTCTCTCACTTTTATAATCTCTAAAAGACGAAGCATTTTGTTCATTAGTTGATATGGTTTGAAATAAACAGCATTTTCTATTTCTTTTATGAAATATGCTTCTCTCTTTCTAGACATAACCTGTGGTGCACCCCATATTACTAATGGATTTGTAACCGGGCACATATTAATTACTTACCCGTATAAGTCAAAAGTCCGGGTCAAGTGTAACCGCTTTTACAAGATGGAAGGGTCTGATTTCCTGACCTGTGAGGAAAACGGATGGAATCCACCTTCTCCAAAGTGCCATTTCAGTAAGATTTACCAATGTTTGGGTTGATTGATGTTCCTCCTGATGTAGATGAATGACTGATTAGACAAAAATAAAATGATGCAATTGGCAAATATTAAGAAATGAATAAAACCCCACAAGATGTTATGCTATGGGAAAATAATCAACAACAGGGTCTGATGAGGCCTGGCATAGAGAGCTGCAAAACTTCACCACAGCTTTGTAACTGTTTAGTGTTAATATACGTCTGTTGTTTCCTCACTAGACTCTTATTTTTTCTTTCTTTGAAATTAATACGACAAAAAAAAATATGCAATTTTTCTATTGCAACTCGGCATATTTCCTGAAATCAGAAAGCACAAAGCTTTCTTTTCTGAAGCCTTTTCTGGGTCTAATTTCACAAATATTAAATCAACCAAATCTTCCCAAATGTCTCACATCCAAATGATTGTCTACAGTCTAAATGCAAAGGGTTTGCAAATAAAAGCAAATTAATATTTAATATTCTTTTGCAGATCATGTGGTTTGGATTATTCCAATTATATTAATAGCACTGGGTAAGTACTGTCTTTTTATTTCTCCAGCTCTCACTCTCTCTTTTTTTTTTAACGTTTGGATAGATAGAATTAAACTGAAATTGAATTGAAGAGTAATGTAAAAAATTACAGTTTGTAATTTCTATTATTTTCACTTACAAATGTTTTTTTCATTTCCCCCCAATTTTTTCTAGTTCCTTGCGTTGTCTTCTGCTACACGAAATGCAGTAAGCTTAAAGGGTGAGTACAGTTTCCTGAAGTTATTTCATAGCTTACTTATAATCACATGGTGGACTTACTGTATTTGATGTTTTTCTTTAATCACGTGTGAGCACTAACCGGCTTTCCTGCTTCAACCAGCTTCTCGGAAATTGAGTGTTTTTTTTTTTTTTTTCTTTCTAAAACCTGCACACACCGTGACACGAAAAATATTAAACACTTCTTTTACTTCTATAAGACTTTTTTTTTTTCCTCTTGTAAATGACTGCTGGATGGTGCATGTTGTGCACTAGCACGTGGAAAGAAGTACAGCTCTGCAGCTGTTTAATATGAGGAAACTAAGCTAATATTGATATTCAGCAATACCCAAGTGACCAGTGGTGGTCTTTTGTGTTACAGATCTACACCCGTTCTCTTGGATGACGGAACTGAAGATAGGATGTTATAGCCTCACTATTGTTAAAAAAAAATCAGATTATGTATGTATGTATGTATGTATGTAAATATAAATTTAAATAATTACGAGCTTGTTGTTCGTGACCCGGTACCTGTTGTGTTAGGTTAAGGAGAATAATCTGAATATCTGAATCTAGGGGAGTTTTCACATTTCAGTGCTGTGAAAAAGGTTCTGATTTATTACTGTTTAGTATATTTATGCTGCTGAATTCTCAGAATAAAATGAGCAATTCTTTAAAACACAACTCCGAACGGGAGAAATGTACATTATATTTAAATTAAAGCAAGTCTAAAGGTTCATCTGATTTATTCTTTAAAAGCACAACTCCACCAACTACACTACTTATTTACTTATTCACGTTAGTGACTCTTAAGTTACTTTTTCCTCAATTGACTTTTGCTTTTCTTTTCCAGATATAAAGACTGCCCCAAAGCTGAAAACTGTACTCTGGTCACTGTGCACGCTAGAGTTCCTCCAGCAGAAGAAACCTTGCAAAAAAACACCTACTGACACATTCCAGACTCTCACTGGCTATCGTAAACATTTGGAGACTTTTATTTTGCAGAGATGAGATTTATTGCTTTAGGTTATTGAATAGCCTTAGAATGTATCTACAAGGGAAACGAAGCTCTCTGCTTTCCAAAGCAAAATGTCTGCTTTATTTGTACTATCACAGCTCAATTAGGAATGAATGTTTTTTTGTTATGGTGTGCTTAATATTGTGTAACATGAAGAATCAGTTTTCGGTGCAGGTAGCAACACAAAAGTTCACAGACTGCACTGAATGACAAATATCAACAATTAGCTGTTACTTTGCACTAGAATGTTCTATAAGGAACACATTACAGTATTTTGGAGAAAAAATATTTCTTACTTTAATTATTAAGAGCAGCAGAATTTATGTTCATACTGTAATATGTTATACGGCCCTGCTGATAGATATTAGCAGATGTTTTTAATTTGAAATAAGTGAATTACTCCCTATAATATGAGAGGAAAATATTACAGCATTTCATTTGTAAGGAATGAAACACACTAGTGTTCTGTAATAGGAAAAGGATTAATTATAATATGTTATTTACCCCAAAGATTTTCATGTTTTAATCCTTTTCAACAATGGAATTTGACTAAGTTTCATTTATTTATTTATTTTTGTATGTATTAAAAAATGTTTCAAGAAGATTATTAAAAAAAATTGTGAACATGTCCTGAACACTTTATGAACACATGTTTTGTTAAGCAAACAGTTTTCTGTGTGTACCTTTTTTTTGGCTCTTTAATCACTTATTACACTTTCGTTTTTTGCAGCATTCACCATATATATCTATGTGAAGTCGGTCAGTATAAAAAAAAAAGTGCACTAATAGAAAATTGGATTATGATTGAATCAGAGCAACAAACTTTTCCTCATGGCTCCATTGTAATATAATGTATTACAAATGTTCTTCAAAGGTCTTCTGCGTTAGAACCCAATGGAGTGAACTCAAACTCCAGTGCAAACATAGCTGGTCTATAAACATCTTTTTAGTTTGAGCTTCTTTTTTTGTATTTTCATTTTTCAATTTCAAGTCAAAAGTAGGAACACATGTAAAAATCAATGTCTTTTTTTTTTTGCACAGACAAATCACAGCACAGTGTAATAAAGTGTTAAAAAAAAACGTATTGTTTTATTTTTTTATGACCTGTTTTTATCTGGATAGTTTTCTTATTCTTGTGCTTACATCAAAGACTTGTATTGTAATAATCATAAATATCAGTTGGCTCATGCGCAGAAAATGGATGAAATCCACCTCCTCCAAAGTAAAGGTAGTCTCTGGGCAGGTTCTTGGTTTATGTCCTCATTTTGTATCACCTGGCCACAACAGTGCTTTTTCTGGGGTCTCCTCTGGCTTACTGAAGGATAGAAGAAAAAGCGAGTAAGAATTTTACTTGCTATTTGTTCTTAGGGTCACTAAAGTGCAATGACAATAGTTAATGAATATAAAGCATGGGTATTTAAACAATACTGAGAGTCTTCTCAAAAATCAACATGCTGTGATGTCAGAGTAATAAGTCCACTTCAGTCCAAATGGTTTTTTTTCTAACGAGTTTGGCCCCAAAAAGGCTTCCGTAGATTTGAAACACTGTAAAGCTCTTCGTTTGAACAATTTAGATGTAGCTGAAGGACGTGAGGAACAGCATTGCAGTATAGAATGATTGTATTGAAAATTGTACAAGGAATGTTTTTTCCCGCTGTTTTTAAGTGAAGAACAAACAAAATGTGACGTCATAATTTGAGTTTGGGTTTAGTTTCGGTTTCGTTTTCCTGAGGGGCGGAGCCAAGCAGCCAGGGACTGTTAATGAGAAACATAAGAGGAAGTCGAATTAACGGAGGAAGAAGATGATAACGGTGACTATTTACATTACTGTAACTGGTGCAGAAGTGTAGCAGAAGAATCGTGAGAGAAACTGACACCAATGATTTTTTCCCAGACGTTTAAAGGTGCAATAGTGGATACTTGCACAAACAACCTAAAAGGTATGTAAATTTGTATATATATATTTTTTTGTCCAGAAAAAAATTGATCAACTGAAAATGTAATTTTTGTGTTGTGATATTGTTGAGAAAACGGAGCTAATATGATGAGATAAATGTGATATTTCCGGAAAACTGTATTTCCAGGAACCACCCTAGGATTGAAAAAGACCTACAGTCTTACTGGTGTCTAATTTTTTACAGTTGAAGATGTTGCTTTACATAATTTTCTTCTCTACACTTCTCATGATAGCTGTAACAGAGGTGAGCTCTGTTTTATACACCACAAGGTATTACAGCTGCAGCCAGCTTGGTGGTCTCTTTCATCACCTTCTGTTCGAGATCCACCTATGGGAAGGGAATCCATACCGGACCTCTGCAGAAGCATCCAATTTCACCAAGTCTGGCTTGACAGACAGGAGCTCGTGCCCAAAGGCAGGTAAGGTAACGCCCCTTACCCGAGTGCATAAGGCACCTGCACGTGCTACCTGTCATCATTTCATATTCGCTTCTCGCGACTTCTGCTATCCTACCTCACAGCTCCCTGGTTCTTGGACCTGCACCTTTTGTCTTCAAGAGGACATATCGTTTGATCAGCCTCCGCCGGACTTGCTCATCCTCAGCCAGGTTAGCTTCGCGAGCCGCCCACACTCGTGCCCCCCCTTTTTTCTGTAGGCTGCCCGCCTGCTTCTTTTACCTTTTTTTCATGGTACTTTCTAAAGCGGCACTGGCTACACTGGTGGACAACCTATTGCGAGCCTGCCCGACCGCGTGCGGCGCACTCATCGCTGCAAGGGATTCCCATCTCTTCTGCATTGTCTGCATGGGTCTCAAGCATTTGCAAGAAGCTATTGACCTCCCTGAGAACTATAGCCATTGCCTGGCGCTCCGGAAAAAGCTCCTGCGTCGCAGGCTCAAAACGGCCGCTTCGCAGTGTGTCGATATTGAGCTGTCTGACTCGGAGGGGGAAAAAGGCGACGCCACTGCACACCCAGGGGCCTCCCGCGGTGCGACTTCCTCTGACTGGGCCGACATGTGTCCTTCCCTGTTCTAGGATTTGCTACCGGTCGACAACCGTTTCCCCAAAGGACAGACAGTTTCCAGGGATGAGGTTGAGGCAGACCTTCTCGGCAGCTCGAATGATGAGGAAGCCATCCCGTCTTCCGCGGTCCTTCAGGATCCCTCTGCCTCACCTCAATCGGTACTGTTGGAGCTTTGTGAATGCGCTATCGCGTGGCTCAGCATCAAATGGCCGGGTCTCCTGAATGCTTCGGATCAGGAGAGAGACGTATATGACAGCAAGCTTCTGGGACCTCCTAACGGCCCGAGAAAGCGGCTTCTTCCCATCCTCCCTGCATGTGCGAAATACATGAGACACTGCTGGGGAGACCCGCTCGATCTGAAACACGCCTTGCGGTGCTTGAAGTTAAGGATATGGCGAGTCTCAGCATGAACGATCCCCCGTTATCGAGCCTTCCATTGCCAGACACCTTAACCCATCTCAGGGCGGGCTGCTCCCCCCACCTAAGCCGATTCTCCCGGGTAAGATGGATCGCTTCTCCACCTCGATTCATCAGGCATCATATAAAGGCTCAGCTCTTTCTATTAGAGCTCTTTATGTCTCCTCGTTGTTGTCTGCGTATCAGGCCGAACTCCTGCTTGATTTGGGTCAAAAAGGGTCGCCATCGCCCGGTCTCTGGAAGGAGATCATCACGGTTAAAGACCTCGTTCTCCTCAATGCCCGTCAAGCTGTCCAGGCGAGTGGGCACTCTATGGCTTTATCGGTGGTCGGAGAACGCGCGCTGTGGCTCAATCTATCTGGTCTCCCTGATAGTGAGCAACGTCGCATCGCTGGAGCGCGGTTGAAGCGGGTCAAGCTCTTTTTGGCCCGGCCATTGCGCTGATGCGGCAACGCTGCAATGATAAAAAGAAGGAAGATGAGGCTTTCAAATTGTGTTTTCCTAGGAAGCCGGCGCAGCACCAGACGCCATCTGGGCAGCTGCCTAACAATCCTGCTGCGGGACGCATTCCCACTACACTGGCAGAACTAACAAACCCCACGGGAAACCACCGGCTCAGCAGAGCGCCCCCAAAGCTAAGCCCTGGGGTAAGATGTTCTTCACCGCAGCTACGGTGAGGAAGCCCCCCATCCTCGCTCCTTCTGGTCCAAAACAAAAGCGGCCGACCTGATGCTTGGCGACAGGGGGTTTTCGGTCCGCATTCATGGACTCCAGCACTCCGGACACCTGTTCTACCCTCCAGGTTCACCCGTCCAAAAGATGGAGGTTCTCTTTCAGTGAGATCAGCCCCCCCCTTGCCGGCAAGGGTCATTCTCTGTTCCGCACAGGCTTTACTGTTCCCCGTGTCGTCCAGAGTGCGTTTCCCAATTCCAGTGGGGAAGGACGTGAGATTGAGTGCAGAAGCAGTGTCACCAAACACCACCTTCACACTCCTCTCACAAATTTAATAAACGTTATGGCCCTATTTTTTCACAAAAAACATCTCTTGTTTGGCCACTGGATGGTGCCATCACACCATCAATGAGCGATCCGGCCGGATCGGCTCTCTGCATCCCACCGGGCTGTATGGGGACATTCGGGAGTCACGTGACATGCTGGCTGTCTGTTTCAGCCCCTGATTGGGTGATTCACACAGTCATGAGGGGGTACAGACTACAGTTTGGCAAAACTCCCCCTCGGTTCAAAAGAGTGATATGGTCCCATACGGACGAGAGCTCCGCTCACATTCTGAAAGACGTTATCTCATCTCTTCTCGTGAAGCAATCAGGATTTTTACTCTCTCTATTTCCTGGTACCGAAAAAAGACGGTTCTATCCTTGCTATTCTGGATCTCAGAGTGTTGAACAAACATTTAAGGAAACACAACTTCAGAATGTTATCACACGGCTCTCTCATACGTTTGATAAAGCAGAATGATTGGTTTTGCTCGATCGATCTGAGCGATGCTTTTTTCCACATAAGCATCTGTCCTCCACACATGAAATTCCTTCGTTTCACCTACCAAGGCGTGTGTTATGAATTCACGGTCCTTCCGTTTGGACTCGCACTGAGTCTGAGGACATTCCGTCTGTGTGTGGAGGCAGGGCTTGCACCACTGAGAAGCGGGTCTCAGGATCCTGATATACATAGACAATTGGCTTATTATAGCCGATTCGAGAGAAAAAGTGATTCACACATCGCTGCTCTCGGTTTTAGAGTCAATGTGAAAAAGAACAATTTCACTCCTGCTCACGAGGTCATATTCTTGGGTTTGAATTCCGTTACGATGTGCATGCACCTGTCACAGAGGCGCATTTCTTCATTCATGAACTGTCTCTCGCAATTCAGGGAAGGAGCGCAGATGTCTCAGATTACAGGGTCTTATGGCTTCGGCTGTCCATGTCTTGCCTCTAGGTCTTCTGAGCATTAGGGTTTTCATGAAGTGGATTTTGTCCCTTCATCTCAGCCCATTGCGCAATCTTTGCCGCTATGTCATGGCATGGCCGCGCTGTGCCACTTGAGAGCTGCGGAGTTTTACACACATGGGACCCCTCTCAGGGCGATCATAATGCGGAAGGTGGTAACGACAGATGCCTCCTTAACAGGGTGGGGGAGCCACACAAGAAGGCAGATCAGTGAACGGTGTGTGGTACATGGCCCAGCATGCTGCTCTACACTTTCCCTCCACTCTGCCTGATATCCCTAACCCTGGCCAGGGTCACATTGCAGGGTGTGTCTCTGATCCTCATAGCTCCCTTGTGGCCCAAGGCACCTTGGCTAGATAATTCCTCTTCTATATGCGGAGCCTTGGCCCCTCCCATTGCACATGGATCTCCTGGTCCAAGCAAACGGGGAAATCTATCATCCTCACCCAGACAGGGTGGCTCTCTGGGCTTGGCTGTGAGAGGGTGAATTTAAACACTCTGGGGCTTCCCCCGCATGTTATTGCCACACGTTCTCTCTATGATTGCAAGTGGCATGTGTTTGAGGAGTGGTGTGAGAAGCACCAGCTCGTTTCATATCTGTGCTCAATCGCTGATATTCTGGGCTTTTTGCAGGACCTTATCGATCGTGGCAGAACCTTTTTGAGGATTAAGGTCTATTTAGTGGCTATTGCTGCATATCACCGGTTTCGGCGACACTACGGTGGAACAGCACCCCTTATCTGTGGATTTTTGAAGGGTGCGCACCGCTCCCTACAAGTCACCAGAAGTGTAGTCCCGGATTGGGATCTCTCCATGGTGCTGGACGTGCTGGCCCAACAGCCTTTTGAGCCCCTGAAGGATATCTCCCTCAAGCTGCTGTCCTTCAAGACGGGTCTGCTCCTGGCTTTGGCTTCCGCCAAATGTGTCACTGATTTGCATGCGCTCTTGGTTCATTCCTTGTGCACCAAATTCTCGCTCAATGGAGATAAGGTTTTGCTTAGGCCTAACCTGGCCTTCATGCCTAAATGCTTTCCAGCTTTCACTGTTGGTGTGATTGAGCTCTCTGCTTTTCACCCTCCTCCTTTTTCCTCTGCAGAGGACCAGAGGTTGAATGCTTTGTGCCCTGTGTGTGCCCTATGGGGTTGCATGGACAGGACAAACTCTTTTTGAAGGAGCGACCAGCTCTTCATCTCTTGGGCCCCGCCGAACACGGGAAATCCCATCTCTAAGCAACGCCTCTCTCGATGGCTTGTAGAAGCCATCTGCTTAGCGTATGAATCTAGGGGCATGCAGCCTCCAGGTGGCCTTAGAGCTCACTCCACTAGAGGCTTGGCTGCTTCTTGGGCTCTGAGGGAGTTCCCTTACAGGACATTTCTGCTGCTGCGAGCTGGTTCTCTCCGCACACCTTTGTTAGGCACTAACGGCTTGATGTTACCCAGACCCCAGTGGCTCATGCGGTCTTAAGTGTGGGCTCTTCGAAGCCATGTGCTACTAGGCCTGCACTCCTTTCAACCCTGTCTGCCCGGCCTGGTTATGTATGTTTCAAGCATATAGTCTCCCCCTTCCTGACACCCAGGTTGGTCCATTCACATGTTTATAAACTTGTTCTTTTTCCTGCAGGTGGCCCGCTTGTTGGACATCAGTGGGGTTCTAACATGCGTGTTACCACGTCGTGTTTTTCTTTTTCTTCGTGGCTGGGTTTTTTATCCCACGCAGTATTTTAAGTCTGCTGCTTTATGACGTGCCGAGCACCACCTTTGTGGCTGTCCTCTGGCTTACATGGCCTCGCTATGTAGTGTATTGGGCAACCGGGGAGTTGTCTATATCTCCCAAAGGTGGATCTCGAACATGAGATGATGAAAGAGAACAATAGGTTACTTTTGTAATCCTGGTTCTCTGAAACATCGAGTGGAGAGTTCCAACAAGATTGCCCCGCTTGCTGCACGAGAAGCAAATATGCTCACTGAGGAAAGGTAGCGCGTGCAGGTGCCTTATGCACTCGGGTAAGGGGCATTACCTTACCTGCCTTTGGGCATGCGTACCTGTCTGTCAAGCCAGACTTGGTGCAATTGGATGCTTCTGCAATGGTCAGGTACAGATGCCCTTCCCATAGGTGGATCTCTCCACTCGATGTTTCAGAGAACCAGGGTTACAAAAGTAACCTATTGTTAGTAGGTATTAACTTATTCATGGTATTTTAGATTACTAGTGGCCGACATGACAAAAACATTATATCATGATTCTCAAAAACATTTCTGTTATACACAGTATGTATCACATATATCAGTTTAGCCAGAAATGACAAAACAGTATTACTGCAATAAACAAAAAAAGCAATTTAAACTATGATAATTTTTGCAACCCAAAAAAAAAAAAAAAAAAAAAAAGAACTGAATGTATTGCAGTGTATTGTGATGTATTTTAACACAATATTGGTATTACATTGGTATATCTCCCAGCCCTAGTTTTTATTCATTTATTTATTTTTGGACACATTGCACTTTAATAGCAACCTTTTTTTTTGCATATCACGGCTTAGTGGAATGCTCAAACCTGATTGGTCAGAAATTACATCATATAATTATACATGTATTTCCTGCAAAAACATAATGAATAGATTTATATTAACGTCGTAGTTGTAGTACATTATTGTTTCTATAGTAACAGTACATAAACAGGGACATGGACAGTCCACACAAGTCTGTGCACACTATTTCAGCTAATGTTGCCTACAACCACTTGCATGAGGGAGGAGTTTTGTGAATGTTTGTTTAAATCAAAAATAAAAATAAATAAAGGGAATGGAAAATTAAATTCCATACAATAAATTATTTGATTAAGTAATGATTTTTTATTCACAGAAATGTCCTGTTTAAATCCTGGCGACATTCTTAACGGAAAATATATATATATGAACCTACAGACGCAATTTTGTTTGGGGCAGTCATCACAGCAAAGTGTAATGAAGGGTACAATTTTTTTGCTCCAAATTAAAAGGATTTTTTCATCCCCAATTTGTGTTTATTAGTGCTTGTGCATTTGTAATGTGTACTTTAAAACAAATGTCTGTTAACAGTTACCAGCTTGCTGGATCCCCAATTAGAAATTGCAGAGAAAAGGGCTGGGATGGGAGACCTCCTGTATGTGAAGGTAATGTCAATTTTCAACTTTAGCTTTCATTTATAAAATTGTTTTGTGCTACATTACTATGATCATGGTTTCTTCAGCATTTAGAAATGTAGTCAGTATTTGTTTCACCTGCTAGGCCAAGGTTTTAATGAAAGGTGTAATCAGAACTAGTCAGATATTAATGCAGCTTACTTAATGTTGCTGTAGGTCTCTTGGCAGCCTCGCTAATACACTTTTGTCTTGTCCTATAATAATTTATTGAGGGATGTCCCTGTTCTTTGTGTTGTATATCTAGTGTTACATTTTGCTCTATTTGTTGTAGATAGCCTTTACAGTATTCCATGATATGTCTATCTCTCTCCTGATTCATACCTTTTGAGAAGTGAGATAACGTGTATGGGATCTTCAGCATTCAAATGAAACCAAGAGAATGTGAAAAAATCCTACAGAAATAACTGATTGATTCTAATGCTGTTATTTGGAGTAAATCAGAATCACTTAATTGAAGACAACTGTATGATAATTACTTTTAAGCATGAGATTGAATGTGATTGGTTCATTCCAAACACAGCCACGCCAATATAAAAGGGGTACAAACTTACACAACCTGGTTATTGTAACATTTTTTATTTTTCCTCTTTTCTCCTACAAAGTTTCAATTTCATTGAGGGTGAAAAGGGTTGCAATGTGATTTAGTTTGGTTTCATTTTGGTTAAACTTTAACAAGGCTGTGTAGACATTTTTTAATCCACTGTATGAAAGGAATTTTAGATATTTTAGATATTATCAGTAAGTGGAATGTCTCATATGTTCTAATCTTCACTTAAGACTCTTTTAGGAAAGGCATACTAAAAGAATTATTATTAAATAATATGTACTGTGTGTTGCCTTTTTTTGTCATTCTTCTTCTTTTTCTTCTTCTTCTTCTTCTTCTTCTTCTTCTTCTTATTATTATTATTATTATTATTATTATTATTAGTAGTAGTAGTAGTAGTAGTAGTAGTATTAATAATAAGAATAATACTATTATTTTAGAATATACTAGTTGCTGAAGTTTTCTTTTCTTTTACCAATTTTATTTAGAATTGACATTTCATCTCCAGTGTTATTTTGGAATAATTAAAGAATACCTGAATTGTTCTTGTGAATGTTTTTGATTGTTTTTTTTTCAGTGGTGAAGCGTCAAATGCCTCCTGATATAAAAGATGGAACTTTTGAACCAGTCGCAGAATTCTATGCCTATGGAGGAGACGTCACATACTCTTGTAAGAGAGGTCTTGATCTTATTGGATCCTCAATATTAACATGCTCAGATGAGGGACATTTTCAGCCTGATCCTCCTCAGTGTCTGCGTGAGTTCCACTAAATTCATTTTTTCAAAAATATTTCAATTAATAATAAGAACAAAAATCTTTGTACATTTTTATGTTGATATTCATGATTATTATTATTAATATTTATTATAAGCTGTACAACAGGAATAAAAGTTGTGACATTGTTTTTATACAGTGAGAGACCCGAAATCATAAACGCAGTTAGAATCAAAGGAAAATCGCCACCTTATAAATACAGTGAGTTTGTTCGCTACCAGTGTAATAAAAGCTACAAAATGGAAGAAGCTGATCGCATGGTCTGTACAGAGAAAGGTTGGGATCCACCACCTCCTCAGTGCACCGGTACAAATAATTCATATTTCTGTATAATATACATAATTATTTATTCCCTATGTGAACAATGTTAGTTGGGACTTATGCAATCAGATGATATGTTTACTTGTTTGATTGATATGTAGTTGGTTTGGTTTTTAAAACCTTCCAGGTAAAGATAATGATATAAATAAATAGATAGCGGGTGTCTTGTTCTTTGTGTTATATCTCTAATTTTCCATTTTGCTCTATTTGTTGTTGATAGTCTTTACAGTATTCCATGATATGTCTATCTCTCTCCTGATTTATACTTTTTAACAAGTTAGATAATGTGTATGTGGGCTTCAGCAGTCAGATGAAACCAAGAAAATGTGAAAAAATCACAGAACAATATGCCTATGAAGACGAAGTCACATACTCTTGTAAAAGAGGTCTTAATCTTACTGAATCTTCAGTATTAACATGCTCAGATAAGGGACATTTTCAGCCTGATCCTCCTCAGTGTCTGCATGAGTACCACTAAATTAGTTCAACAAATATTTCAATTAATAATAAAATCTTTGTACATTTTTATGTTGATCTTCATGTTTTTTATTATTATTAATATTAATTATAAGCTGTAGGTTTGATTTGTTTTTCTTGTTGGTTGGTTTGGTTTTTAAAACCTATCAGGTGAAGGTAATGATAATTAGATAGCGAGGGTGTTTCAGAATGTGAAAAGATGTCCATAAAAGATTATTCGGTTTCGTAGTTTCTAAATGAGCAATCCTTTCGTTCATTTGTTTCAACAATTAATGACACCATGTTTCATTAGCAGACTGATATTAGATGTATAGTTGATATGGATTGAAATTAACAGCATTTTATTTCATTAATGCTTCTCTTTTTCCAGACACAATTATTAATGGATTTATAATCGGGGACAAATTAATAATTTACCCGTATAAGTCATCAGTCCTGGTCAATTGTAACAGTTTTTACAAGATGGAAGGGTCTGATTACCCGACCTGTGAGGAAAACGGATGGAATCCACCTTCTCCAAAGTGCCATTTCAGTAAGATTTACCAATGTTTGGGTTGATTGATGTTCCTCCTGATGTAGATGAATAACTGATTAGACAAAAATAAAATGGTGCAATTGGCAAATAAATAAAATGAAGCAGGATGTGCTGCTATGGGAAAATAATCAGCAACAGGGTCTGATGAGGCCTGGCATAGAGAGCTGCAAAACTTCACCACAGCTTTGTAACTGTTTAGTGTTAATATACGTCTGTTGTTTCCTCACTAGACTCTTATTTTTTCTTTCTTTGAAATTAATACGACAAAAAAATGCAACGTTTCTATTGCAACTCTTCATGTTTCCTGAAATCAGAAAGCACAAAGCTTTCTTTTCTGAAGCCTTTTCTTTGTTTATTCCACAAATATTAAATCAACCTTAAGGAGTTTATAGCATTTTTAAAGCATTGCTGCTTGCCAACCATAATTTTGATTCTTCCCAAATGTCTCGCATCCACATTATTGTCTAATAATTGTCTCACATTACAGTCTGAATGCAAAGGCTTTCATTAAATGAAAATAAAAGAAAATTAATATTTCATTTTTTTTTTGCAGATCATTTGGTTTTGATTATTCCAGTTATATTATTAGCACTGGTTAAGTACAGTCTTTTTATTTCTCCTACTCTCACTCTCTTTTTTTATGTTTTATGTCTATTCACTTTAAAATGTTTTTTTGTTTTTTGTCTTTTTTTAATTTTTTCCACAGTTTCTTGCGTTGCCCACAGCTACATGAAATACAGAAAACCTAAAGAGTAAGTACAGTTTCCTAAAGTTATTTCGCAGCTTTACTACTAATTACATGATGTGCTTACTGTATTTGATGTTTTTCATGTGTGAGCACTAACCGGCTTCAACCAGCTGCTTCAACCAGAAATTGTAGTTTTTTGGGGAGTTTTTCTTAAAATCTGCAAACACCGTTCTCAGTGGCACATGAAAAATACTAAACACTTCTTTTACTTCTATAAGACTTTTTTTTTCCTCTTGTAAATGACTGCTGGATGGTGCATGTTGTGCACTAACATGTAGAAAGAAGTGCAGCTGTTCATTATAAGGAAACTACTGCAAGCTAATGTTGACATTCAAAGTGACCAATGGTGGTCTTTTGTGTTACAGATCTACACACGGTCTCTGGGCTGAAGGAATTGATGATGGGATGCTCTAGCCTCACTATTATTAAAAAATCTGATTATTGAATAATCTTCATATTTATCTACAAAGCAAGCTCCTTGTGCTTCAACGCAAAACATCTGCTGTATTTTCTGGTTTTGCAAGCTTCATATTTGTACAACTACCAAAGCTCAATTATGAGTGTCATTTTTGTGTTTTGCTAATTTTGTCATTTTTGTGTAAATATGTGTATATTGATGGGTCAGTTTCACAGACTGAACTGAATGTAAAATATCAACAATTAGCTGTTTCTTTGCACTGAAATGTGCTATAAAATATAAATAGATTATTTTGAACAGAAAAGAATTAACTACATGGTATTTGCCTCAAAGATTATTTTCATGTTTTATTTTTTCTACCATGACACTTATATATAATATGTATATATCTGAATATGAAGGTCTCCCAAATGCTGTAAATGTATTGTAGTAATTCTGGAACGACTAATTTGGAACTATTTTATGTCAATGGCTGTTGAAGAGGTTGAAAATGACATACAGGGAATATCACTACAATTCCAGGGACGAGGAGGCACCACCCTGATAGTCATTCTCAGACCTAGGCAGTTAAAGTGCTATGGTGGCAGCTGATTGGGAATGGTGCAAATTCCATCTAGTACAACTGTACAAAGTTTTACAATCTTCTCTAAGAGACATCTAGTGGCAAAGTTCAGAGTGCAGGAAAATGCTGTACTCTAATTTATAATGGTTCTTTGTATCCTAGGATGATTTTAAAGTTAATAAAACATACTGCCAAATGAAGTGAACCAAGTGGGTGCAAACAGAGCACTTCATTGCTTCTCATTTGAAGACAAAATGTCTATTTACTGCTTCTCAATGAATACTGTCAACTGTATTTGTGAATTGACTTGACATGACAATGTTTTCACAAAGTCAGCGACAAATGTGATTTTGTTTTTATAGCTCAAGCTTCACTGAATACTGATTACACAAATGTCAACACAACCACCTGTGTGCGTTGAGCAACTAATTCTGTTATTATGCCGTTTACTGGAAAGGCTTATAGGTTTACTTTGGAGTGAATAATTGGCTCAAAAGGCTTAGTGAGGTCAAGGGAGAAGAATGAAACAACTTTCCACCAGGATCACGGTGCTACATAAAACACACAGAAATATAAAACAACAACGGTGCATTCAAGTTAAGTCAAAAAGAAAGATTTTACATGGAGGCGTGCTATCTTTTAATCTCTTAATTGCATTAAAGTACAAATAATGCACATCAGCTGGGTTAGAGTTTATAATCAATTTATCAAACCATTCTCTCATGTAGATGTTTTTTTGTTTGTTTGTTTGTTTGTTTTGTTTACAGAGCAACCAGTGGTGGTTAAACATTTACAGTATATTTCGTGGCTGGTTTTCAAGCAAAAAAAAAAAAGAGTAGAAATATTTTTATTTATTTATTTTTTTTGTATTCTAAGCCTAGGATTTGGACCTTGGACACACAAACAACTCTCACGTGGTTGTAGGGGTGGGCGGAGTTTATGTATCCTGAGGGGCGGAGCCAAGCAGCCATTTGCGACGGACAAACTGAAGCAGTGTAATTAACGGAGGAAGCAGCGGATAACGGTGAAGTATTTCAACTTAAATTACCTCTAAAAAATGACTAAGATTGAGTTTATAGTTTTGCGTAGCGTAAACATTTTTTGACGTCTTTAACGCGTACTAAAGAATAACCCTAGCGAGTTTTTTTTGGTGTAGTTTGATTATGTCTCATTTCTGCTCGAATTTAATCCCAATCAAAACAATTGACTATAATAATCAACTCTTTTTTTTTAGTGAAAGTGTCATTGTTTATTATCTATATACTTAATAAAAAATAGATCGTCTTTAAAAAGAGATTTTAGAATAAGTGTTTTTTTCTCTTTGGTTTAATCCGCAAAAGTATTTCTGAAGTGGTGAAAAACATTTTAAGAAGATTAGAGGGAATTACTGGGCCTGTGAACGCTGCATCAGCATAATAATAAGTACAAACTGTTTTTGCTTGTTTTGCTTTAAAGGATACTCTGCAAAACATACCTACCCCCCCCCCCCCCCCACATGTATGTGTATGTGTGTATGCATACACACATACAAACACACACACATATACGCACACATACACGAACATGCACACACACACACATACACACCACACCAAAAGCCTTTATACACTCATTCCTAATGGGGATGGATTACAAACCCAAAAATATTTGGGCATACACCCAAACTTTGTACTACCACCTAATTTCTTCAAATGTTTTTTTTTTTTTTTGGACATAAGAAGTGTTGGTATAGACAAGTAAATGCGACCAAATAGTTTGGTTTGATCTGTCGAGTAAAAATTATTTAAATAATTTACAGAACATGTACAAAACTGCACAGAATTCCACCTTTTAATTTCCTCCTCCTCCACATTTCAACCATAGCATTTGTGTCTTCTGTAATATACATCTTGTATCTTTTGTTTGTACTTATTTGAGTTTCTCAGTTTTGTGTTGTCGGGTTGACAGCTACGGACACAAGTGTAGGTATAAAGGAGTTGATTAAACTTGCTGTTCTAGACAGGTAACTTTCTGGGACAGTCATGAACTAGGACTGAGTAACTCCTAGATCCTTGCTGGAGTCTCAGAGTTACAGTTGAAGATGTTGCGCTACGTGATCATCTTCTCTGCACATCTTATGATGGCTCTAAAGGTTCAAGGTGAGCTGTTGGAGAGAACACCTCCATCAATTTTAGGATGCATTTAGTGTACTGGATGAAGAGGGTTATGTATTTATTGGATCAAGGTTAATAACATTAATCACTGAAATGTCTGATTTGTTTTTTCTCAGCCCAGTGTGAGAGTCCTACTGTTGGAGAAAACCGGATTATGAATGAAATATCAGACCAACAGACTTTTCCTGAAGGCTCCACTGTAAAGTTCAAATGTTCCACCGGTTATATTCCAGTGAGAACATCAGCTTCCAGGTCAATCACCTGCACTGGAAACCAGTGGACCGAACTCCGACTTCAGTGTAAAAGTAATTAGTCTATAAACATGTTTATAGGTTAAACTTAAACTTACTTTGGATTACCCGGTGGTCAACATGACAAAAAATATTATATCACAATTCTCATAAACTTTTTTAATGCTGTTTCTCTTTGTTCTGTGCAAGTCAAAAGGAGAAGAAAATGTTCATGTTTACCGCATGTATTTTTATCCAGAAAAATCGTGTGGAAATCCTGGTGAGATTGTAAATGGAAAGTATTTATTTCCAGAAGGCATTCTGTATGGTGCAACAATCAAAGCACAGTGTAACGAAGGGTAAAATTATTTCTTTGGCCTTTTTTAAAAAAAAATTTTTGGTAAGAAACAAATTGTCCATATTTGTTTATGTACACATGTATGCGCTTGTACGTAACTGCATAGAGATTCCAACAAACTAGACCAATGTTCTGACACTAGATTGTATAATTATAAATATTGTCTTTTGAATAAAGGCTTATGGTAAATCTATTTTTTTTTTTTTGGCAAATGTTTTTGTCTCAGTAAAGTACTTGGAATAACTTGGAAAGCATATTTTAAAACAAATCCCTGTTTGCAGTTATCAGCTTATTGGAGATCCAGAGAGAAATTGCAGAGAAACAGGCTGGGATAGGAGACATCCTGTATGTGAAGGTAATATTATTTTAAAATGGTACATTTTTCATCTTTAAACATGGTTTTGTGTTAGAACATTTAACCTGGTTTTATTTCTTGAATCTCACTTCTTTTGTGGAGGGTCATTATTGTTATCTCCAGCCAAATGATGTTTAATACGGAGGTATTTTCCAGACAATTCTCCAAAGGAATTCTAAATTGTATTTGCAATTATGGATAAATCGTGACATAATTGAAGCTATAAAACAAATCACGTTTCAACAGTGATTACCTCAGAGCGGGCTCTACAACCTAAGATTTTTCAGTAGCATAATGAGTCTATTGATATTTTCAAGATTGTTACAGAGATTGCATTTTTCTCAAATACTATATAGGTAAAGAAAATGGACTGTGATTTGGTAGTGGGGTTTTTTTGGAGAATGCTTTTAACATTTAACAAAAACAAACATTTCAGAACAAATATACATTTAGCCAGAATTGCAAAGCAGGCTAGTTGTAAATAAACCAAATTAATGATTGATCGATTCATTCCTCTTGTATGTTGTCATTGTTGCTTCTAAAGATTCTTTCAGAAAAGAGCTACTAGAGATAAAGTGTCTCCATAGTCCTGTTAAATCTGCAGGTTGATGTAAAAAAAAAAAAAAAAAAAAATCAACAACAATATTTGTCCACCTATTTGTCCAGAAAAGACGTTTAAAGCCAGAGAGAAGACCTTCGGTATTATTGTAGAATAATTTAAAAATGCTTTTTTATTTATTTATTTTTTGTATCAGTGGTGAAGTGTATAAATCCCCCCAGTGTACCAGATGGGGTATTTGAACCAGAGGAGGAAGTGTATAACTATGGAGATGGAGTCTTCTACTCTTGTAAAAGAGGTCTTGATCTGTTTGGACCTTCACTATTAACATGCTCCAATGATGGAACCTTTCAGCCTGCTCCTCCTCGGTGTCTGTGTGAGTTCCAGTCAATTCACTGTTGCAGAAATATTTGATTAAAAATTAGACCAAAGATCCTGCTTTTCTGTATTTAAATTCTTGCTCATTGTTATTGTGTTAGTTCGAAATTTTATTTACAGTATAGCACAAACAGGCACAAAGAATAAACGATTCTTTCATGGTCTTTGTCATTGTTTTTATACAGTTGTGACCTGTGAGAGACCCGAAATATTAAACGCATTTAGAATCGAAGGAAAATCGCCACCTTATAAATACAGAGACTTTGTCCGCTACCAGTGTAATAAAGGCTACGAAATGGAAGGTTCTGATTTCCTGATCTGTAAAGAAGATGGGTGGGATCCATCTCCTCCTCAGTGCACGAGTACTAATAATGAATATTTCTGAATAATATACATTTTGTTAGTTTAAGATAACAATTAAGGACACCTGGTTTTTCATAATATGATTGCAAATAAATAATTTTTTAATTCTGTCTTCCTCAGTTGTGACCTGTTTACCACCTCCTATAAACAATGGACAATTTAACCCTCAGGAGGAGTTATATGAGTATGGAAACAGAGTCACATTCACATGTAATGAAGGATTTAAACTTAAAGGCTCTGCAAGTAGTTCATGTACCGAACATGGAATATTTCAGCCTTCTCCACCTCAGTGTGAGGGTAAGTCCTCGCGAAAAATCCCAATAATCTTCAGTTGTGATTCTATTAATGTTTAATACAAGGATTTTTATATTGTTTCTTTTCTTTTGTTTGTCTGCTCGGTTCCTACTGATGTTTGTTTTTCTTCAGTCAGTTTGAGGCTATTTGGCTTTGCAGTATTGTTGATGACTTGCATTTTGAGCCATGTTGAAATCCAACTGAAAAATATTTTACTTCCTTTTAGTGGTTCCAGGTTAAAAGATGTTGTTTTATGGTTTAAAGAGTTGTTTTTATCCTGTGGTGAGGAAGTGGTTCTCAGTAGTGGAAAGAATACAAAACATTAATTTCAGCAACAGTACTGTTACTGTAGTAGAGATTCTAAAAGGTCTTGTCGATGAAGAACGGAAGTTTGTGAACGTTACCATGTGTTTGAGACTTTGTCCTTATATGCACATTAGTTCAAAGTTTTGATATGTTTAAACCATTTTGTTACATTATTGGAGCTGTGCTTAGGATCACTGTCTTGTTAGATGTTCCAGTTGAGAGCAAGTTTTAATGTTGTGGCTGATGTCAGAATTGAGTGTTGCTTCATATTTCTGTGTTCTTCTTTCATGCAGAGATCTTCTGTGATCCACAAACCATCCAAAATGCAGTTATTGTTGGAAATTCCTCATTGTACAGATACAAAGACTCGGTCCAAATCAGGTGTAATGAAGGCTACAAAACAGTGGGTTCTGATCGCCTGACCTGTGGGGTGAATGGATGGAGTCCAGGTTTCCCACCATGTACAGGTAAAAATAACCAGTGGTTTTTAAACATTAAAGAACGTCGTTTTATGTTTTAAAGATAGGGTTCATTTGCCGAGGCAGGTTTTCAATTTCCATTAACATTATTATTTTTCATTTAATAATGCAGAAACATGAATAGACAATTTAAACGGATTTGTTTCATACTATATTTTTTTATTAAATTTGTTTTACTTTTAACATTCTTCAGAGAACTGTCTCAGGGAATAGAGTGTTTTTTCCTAGTAGGAAGTGCATTAGCTAGCTATATTACTTATTTTGGCCTGAGGCAGAGGCGGTTCTAGACTTTTTTAGGGTGGCTTCAGCCCCCTGTCTGTGATCTCAGCCACCCTAAAACTAAAAGTATAATTTTTTCTTTCAAAAATAAACAATAAAAATTATGTTAAAATGCAGGACCAAAAGCAGTGAAATTTCACTATTCTTATTACCAGAGTTGATAGCACAAACAAAATATTAATGCAAACAATCCATTCAATACTCATTTTCTATCACTTATCCGAACTTCTCGGGTCACGGGGAGCCTGTGCCTATCTCAGGCGTCATCGATACTAAATAAAAAAATAACATTTATTGATTTGGTCTTTGTCTTGTGAATATTTTTTTTATTAATGACTGCATTCATTGGACACACTGTTTGTAGAGAATGCACACACACATGAACTGATTTGATTCAAGACTGGCATCATTACATCATGCATAAAACTTTGGTGTCCACTTTTGCCATTTTAAATAATACCATAACTTTTGGCTTACTGTGTAGTCATATAATATATAATATAAAACTCTTCTTGTTTTAAATTCTCACTGTGGGCTAAAACCCCTAAAGATGAAATCCTAGAACTGAGGGTTTTATTTAATTCCTGAAAGCAACTCGATCTTTTTCCACTACTCAGTTCACTGTTTCAAAAATAATTCCAAAAAAAAAAAATCCTGCTTTTCACATTTAAATTCTTGATTGTTTTGATTGTTTAAGTTCTAGCTTTTTTAGAGCACAAACAGGTACAAGGAATAAAATATTCTCTCATTGTCTTTGTCATTGTTTTTATACAGTTGTGACCTGTGAGATACCCAAAATCCTAAATGCAGATAAAGTCCAAGGAAAATGGCCACCCTATAAATACAAAGATATTGTTGGTTACCGGTGTTATAAAGGCTACAAAATGGAAGGATCTGATCGCATGACCTGTAAAGAAGATGGGTGGGATCCACCTCCTCCTCAGTGCACGAGTATGAATATTTCTGAATAATATACATTTTGTTAGTTTAAGATAACAAATAAGGACCCAGTTTTTCAAAATATTATTGCAAATATGTCATCTTCACTCTTTCTTCCTCAGTTGTGACCTGCTTACCACCTACTCTTATACACAATGGACAATTTAACCCTCAGGAGGAGTTATATGAGTATGGAAACAGTGTCACATTCACATGTAATGAAGGATTTAAACTTAAAGGCTCTGCAAGTAGTTCATGTACCGAACATGGAATATTTCAGCCTTCTGCACCTCAGTGTCAGGGTAAGTCCTTGAGAAAAATCCCAATAATCTTCAGTCGTGATTCTATTAATGTTTAATACAAGGATTTTTATATTGTTTCTTTACTTTTGTTTGTTTTTCCTATTTGTTTCTATTGATGTTTGTTTTTCTTCAGTCAGTTTGAGGCTATTTGGCTTTGCAGTATTGTTGATGACTTGCATTTTGAGCCATGTTGAAATCCAACTGAAAAATATTTTACTTCCTTTTAGTGGTTCCAGGTTAAAAGATGTTGTTTTATGGTTTAAAGAGTTGTTTTTATCCTGTGGTGAGTAAGTAGTTCTCAGTAGTGGAAAGAATACAAAACATTAATTTCAGCAACAGTACTGTTACTGTAGTAGAGATTCTAAAAGGTCTTGTCGATGAAGAACGGAAGTTTGTGAATGTTACCATGTGTTTGATGAGACTTTGTCCTTATATGCACATTAGTTCAAAGTTTTGATATGTTTAAACCATTTTGTTACATTATTGGAGCTGTGCTTAGGATCACTGTCTTGTTAGATGTTCCAGTTGAGAGCAAGTTTAATGTTGTGGCTGATGTCAGCATTGAGGTGTTGCTTCATATTTCTGTGTTCTTCTTTCATGCAGAGATCTTCTGTGATCCACAAACCATCCAAAATGCAGTTATTGTTGGAAATTCCTCATTGTACAGATACAAAGACTCGGTCCAAATCAGGTGTAATAGAGGCTACAAAACAGTGGGGTCTGATCGACTGACCTGTGGGGTGAATGGATGGAGACCAGGTTTCTCACCATGTACTGGTAAAAATAACCAGTGGTTTTTGAACATGTTTTATGTTTTAAAGATAGGGTTCATTGGCTGAGGCAGGTTTTCAATTTCTGTTAACATTTTTATTTGCCAATTAATAATGCAGAAACAAGAATAGACAATGATTTAAACTGATTTGTTTCATATTATAATTTTTTATTATTAATTTTGTTTTACTTTTAACATTCTTCAGAGAACAATCTCAGGGAACAAGGAATAAAAGATTCTCTCATTGTCTTTGTCATTGTTTTTATACAGTTGTGACCTGTGAGAGACCCGAAATGCAGTTAAAGTCAAAGGGAAATCGCCACCTTATAAATACAAAGATATTGTTCGTTATCGGTGTAATAAAGGCTACAAAATGGAAGGATCTGATCGCATGATCTTTAAGATAACAAATAAGAACACCCTGTTTTTCATAATATTATTGCAAATATATAATTTTCACTCTTTCTTCCTCAGTTGTGACCTGTTTACCACCTCCTATAAACAATGGACAATTTAGCCCTCAGGAGGAGTTATGAGTATGGAAACAGTGTAACAGTAACTCCTCCTGAGGGTTAAATTGTCCAATAATAATCAGTCGTGATTCTATTAATGTTTAATACAAGGATTTTTATATTATATCTTTTCTTTTGTTTGTTTTTCTTCTCTGTTCATATTGATTTTTGTTTTTTTTCAGTCAGTTTGAGGCTATTTGGCTTTGCAGTATTGTTGATGACTTGAATTTTGAGCCATGTTGACATACAACTGAAAAATTTCACTTCTATTTAGTGGTTCCAGGGTCAAATATTTTTTATGGTTATAGAATGTTTCTTATCCTGGTTTGATGGAGAGGTTCTTAATAGTGGAAGGAATAAAAAAAACATTAATTTTAGACATTGATTTAATTATTAAATTGCAGTTTGTGATTTAAGTGGCTTTTGGTGAATTTAAAAGACAGTCTCATCAACGTTTTGATATGTTTAGCCATTTTGCTACATTATTAGATGTGCTTAGGATCCCTGTCTTGACAGATGTTCCAGTTAAGTGCAAGTTTTAATGTTTTGGCTGATGTCAGAATTGAGGTTTCAAAAAAACTTTTAAAAAAATCCTGCTTTTCACATTTAAATTCTTGATTGTTTTGATTGTTTAAGTTCTAGCTTTTTTAGAGCACAAACAGGTACAAGGAATAAAAGATTCTCTCATTGTCTTTGTCATTGTTTTTATACAGTTGTGACCTGTGAGATACCCAAAATCCTAAATGCAGATAAAGTCCAAGGAAAATGGCCACCTTATAAGTACAGAGCTTTTGTTCGTTACCGGTGTAATAAAGGCTACAAAATGGAAGGATCTGATCACATGATCTGTAAAGAAGATGGGTGGGATCCACCTCCTCCTCAGTGCACGAGTAATACTAATGAATATTTCTGTATAATGTAGTATTATATATAGTTACATGTTAACTTCATTCATGCAATCTAAAGTCCAGTTTTTCAAAACATTATTGAAAATGTTTAATTTTCATTCTTTCTTCCTCAGTTGTGACATGTTCACCACCGCCTCTTATAAACAATGGACAATTTACCCCTCAGAAGGATTTATATGAGTATGGAAACAGAGTCACATACATGTGTAATGAAGGATATATACTTAAAGGCTCTATAGAACGTTCATGTACTGAACATGGAAGATTTCAGTCTCCTCCTCAGTGTCAGGGTAAGTCAATAGTATTCAATAGTGTTTCTAATAATGTTTAATACAAGGATCTGTGGGTGCCTTCTCAGGCAAATCCGTAGCCACCTGCATGCTCCTTTAGTCCCATGCAGCTAATCAGCTCTGACACCCAGCACCTGTGCAAGCTGCTATTTAAACCCCAGGGTTTTATCAGTTGGTGTGCAGACATAGTCTGTGATAGGTGCAGAGTGGTAATTTTTTTTTGAGAGAGCTCTCCTTGTCTTTGTCATTGTTTTTATACAGTTGTGACCTGTGAGAGACCCAAAATCCTAAATGCAGTTAAAGTCGAAGAAAAATCGCCACCTTATAAATACTGTACAGAGGTATTGTTCGTTACCGGTGTAATAAAGGCTACAAAATGGAAGGATCTGATCGCATATTCTTTAAGATAACAAATAAGGACACCCGGTTTTTCAAAATATTATTGCAAATATATAATTTTCACTTTTTCTTCCTCAGTTGTGACCTGTTTATAACCTCCTCTCATACACAATGGACAATTTAACCCTCAGGAGGAGTTATATGAGTATGGAAACAGAGCCAAATTCACATGTAATGAAGGATTTAAACTTAAAGGCCTTGCAAGTAGTTCATGTACCGAACATGGAATATTTCAGCTCTCTCTATAAATTATAAATTCTATACATTAATAATAATAATAATAATAATTCCCCGTGACCCGAGAATAGTTCAGATAAGCGGTAGAAAATGAATGAATGAATAATAGTAATAATATCTATTTAAATTATTATAGCCAATGATTTATTGTTGGCTAGTAGCATTCTCCTTTGTCTGCTCTGGATTATTAATCTGGCTTCCTGGACATCATATCCCACTTTTCTATCCAATCAGATAATGGTTGGTACTCACCCCCATTCTGTGCCGAGCCCTCCCCATAACAGTAGGTCGGCATCAGACCATGAGCCAGCAAGTCTGGAGCTGATAGGGCAGGTTGTGGCTGACCAAGCCACAGCTCAGGCTAAACATGAGTAGGCCTTGGAAACCTTGTTCACTAAAGTCAAAGATATCTCAGTATGACTGGGGCAGATCCAGGTTCTTGATATATAATTGCAAATATATCATTTTCATTCTTTCTTCCTCAGTTGTGAAATGTTCACGACCACCTCCTATAAACAAGGGAAAATTTAACCCTCAGAAGGGGTCATACAAGTATGAAAGCAAAGTCACATACACATGTAATGAAGGATTTCAAATTAAAGGCCCTATAGAACGTTCATGTACTAAAGATGGAATATTTCATCCTTCTCCTCCTCAGTGTGAGGGTAAGTCCTTGAGAAAAATCCCAGTAATTTTTTCAGTTATAATTCTATTAATGATTAATACAAGGATCTTTATTATCTTTATTGTTTCTTTATTCTTGTTAATCAATGGTTTTGAAATAGTTAAAATAAATAGTTTTGAATGTTGTAGAATGTGTTTGTATGTATTGTAGAGTGTTTTTTTGGGGGGTTTTTTTAAATGTTTTTTTAATGTTGGTATGTAAGATTAAAAAAATTTTTCAACCCACCCAGGTGTTTGTAGTGTTGGTGGAGGATTAATTGTTACTTTTTTTTGTACTGTTAATGGTTCAAAGTATGAACATCAAGACATTTTATATATATTTTTAGCAAAGTCCTGTGGAAATCCGGGTGATATTTCCCATGGAAAATATTTAACTCCAGATGGAATTTTGTTTGGTGCAACAGCCACTGCACAGTGTGACGAAGGGTAGTAAAGCTGTGCTCTGATTTTTTTTGGTTAAATATATATAGACACAAATACACATAACATTGTATGTTAAATCTTATGTACACAACTATCACTGTTTGTAGGTATACGCTCATTGGAGTGAGAACTAGAAATTGTCGAGATGATGGTTGGGATGGGAGAGCCCCTGTGTGTGAAGGTAATAAATTTTATTATAACCTTATCAGTTGTAGTAAACAATTTGTTGTTTGGAACAACTTAACATGTTCTTTTCTTCTCAGAGGTGAAATGTGATCATAGGTTTGGTTTTGTTTTATTATATTTTTAGACTTATAAATGCAGTTGTTTTACTGTTGTTGAGTTCAGCACAAATCAGCTTTTTTCTCATTTATATTGCTTTTACATTAATAACTTGTGATGCACCTCCAATTGAAAATGAAGTTAGAGTTCAGAGCAAAGCACCACCCTACAAATATGCAGTTTGTGCAGTACCATTGTATTAATGGTTACACAATTGAAGGTTCTGATGGATAAAGTCCACCTTGTGCATGGGTATTGAACCATGCTTTTATTTCTTGACATCACTTGGCAGCACCCAAATCAGAATTACAGTTCTCAGTAACAAGTGCATTTATACAAGTGTAATGAAGGATTTAAACAGTTCATTTATTAATAGGTCATAGTCATGGACCAAGCAGTTTGCACAAGTGTCTAGACCCAAACATTTATCCCAAGCAGTAAATGAAGCCATGTTCCAAAAGAATTAACCATGAGGGGAAAAAGAAATATACAGTGTGTCTAAATAAGTTTTCTTTTAATTTATGCTTTTTAGTTCCAGATGCAAAGCTTATTCCAGTCCTGGTCAATGTGTCCTCCAGTGTGCCTCCAGCAGAGCAAACTACACCTAAAAGCATGGACTGATACAAATCCCAGTGTGTCTCCAGCTAACGTGCTTTTCAAAGCAAGTCTGCTCTGTTCTCTGTTTTTACAAACTACATAATTGTTCATTAAACTGGCACAACAATAACCTTCCCAAGTATATGCCTTATGTATTTATAGTCACATTAAAATTGTACTGAATGTTTAATCAAGTTTGTGTAGCTTTGAGTCAATTCATAGAGCTGTAAATGAAAAATATCAAATGTTAGCATTTTCATTGCATTACAAAAAAAAAATAAAAATACAATGTTATGCTATGGTGCATTAAAAAAAACATTATTTCAGTGTGGTGTGATTCTTACAATGCATGTATCATTTTCACCACAGTGATTTTAACCAAATCCCATATTCATATCTGAGTGAAATTTTGGAGATGCATTTCATTGTTGTAAAATACTGTATATGCAATGTTGCTGTTTCTTCAACAGATAAAATTTGGTAATCCAAATAGCTTTCCAGATGTTTACCAGATATTAAATCTGATGTCTATTGGACATTTTTTTTTACATAATAGAAATAAGGTTGATCAATCAACATTTTCTCGATTTCTAAAAAAAAAAAAAAAGTCTCATAATTCTATAATTTATTCAAAAAGTAAAATAATGGGAATATGCCTTGTCGACCTGATTTGAAGAAAGCAGTGTATGACACCTAGCAAGTAGTTAATGCAAACTTTTCCTTTGCAAATGTAGTGTCATGTCATCCATTCTAAAATTCAGATATTTCAAGTCAGAACTTTGGTTAAAAATGGAGAAATGGGAATGTATAATATTCTTAAGAAATAAAACTGCGCGCTCTCATTATATATAAATAAAAAAAATATTTATCTCTGACTATTTTAAGACTTCCAAAATGTAGCATGTTGTTACAACTGTCTAGGGGTCAAATGAAAGTCTTCATTCAGAGAGATTACAATTCACAAACTTTTATTCACTAGTTGACAAGGGTTTTAGGTTGGGGGAGAGGGTATGGGGGAGACAAGGCCAAAATAATAAACAGAACAGTCTTCCTCAAAATACATCTCTTACTAAACCAAAATGAAAGAAAAGAAAAGAAAAAATCTTACCTAACTCCCTCTCAAACAAACAATATAATAAAAAGGTATTCAAAAAAACTGGGGTCAATCCACCTACATACCTTGTCACAATAGATTGGTACGTTTTGAATAAAAGTGTATTATGAAATTGTCTAGCTAACAAGTCAAAAACAGAGTCCGTAATCGTAGTCAATATCAGCATCGGTTAAACACAAACAAATCTGTCAATTGAAAGAATAAACAGAACAAAACAAAACTCACAGGCTCAACACACACTGAACACAAACTTATAATCTTTCTCCCTCTTACAGTATGTGACAACCAACAATAAAGGAAGTGGATTAACATTAAGAGGATATAGCGTACGAATAAGCAATGAGCACAACACAGACAAAGCAATCACGATTGCACGAAAAGGCCCTCTATCAGTGATCCTGGCAGCTTTTATCCGGAACAGGTGGAGATAATAACCAGTCATCATATTAACTCCTGAAACCGCCTTCCTGAAAACGAATGTCAAGTACAAGAGTGGACACCAGAGGGCAGCACAGAAATAAAACAAACGAGTAAAGGTCATAACACCCCCACACTTAAAATAAAACATTATTGTTTTACTGATGAATGCGGGATAGGGTGTCAGTAATTACATTGTCAATACCTTTCTTATGACAGATCACTAGATTGTAACTTTGACAGATTAGAGACTAACACATAAGGCGATGATTTGCGTTTGACATCCGCTGCAAAAACACAAGAGGATTGTAGTCGGTATCAGGGGAGGTTTCTAAGATTTCATCTTTAGGGGGTTTTAGCCCTCAGTGAGAATTTAAAACAAGAAGAGTTTTATATTATATGACTACATAGTAAGGCAAAAGTTATGGTATTATTTAAAATGGTAAAAGTGGACACCAAAATTTGATGCATGATGTAATGATGCCAGTCTTGAATCAAATCAGCATTCTCTACAAACAGTGTGTCCGATTAATGCAGTCATTAATAAAAAAAAATATTCACAAGACAAAGACCAAATCAATAAATGTTATTTTTATTTAGTATTGAATGGGTTGTTTGCATTAATATTTTGTTTGTGCTATCAACTCTGGTAATAAGAATAGTTAAATTAAATTTCACTGCTTTTGGTTGCCGTCTTTGCAGTTTTCCGCTGATTAACGTTATAGATAAATGCCTCCAGCTCTGACTGCGCGTGCACGCTGCGCGTACCTGTGCTTCTCCGTTCAAATAAAGCAGACAGATGATGACGCACTTGTGAAAGACTACAACACACGCGTGTAAAAGCAAAGTAAAAAAATTCGCTCTTGGATCAAACTGATAAATAAATGTATTTACCATCGACGACATGTCCTGCATTTTAACGTAATTTTTATTGTTTATTTTTGAAAGAAAAAATTATACATTTGCCGCCCCTGGTCGGTATACCGTAACAGATTGTGCGCTGGAACCGACATATACCTCAAAATGTTGTAACGCAAGAATTAAAGCAAGTGCCTCTTTCTCTATTGTAGTTAAGTTGGTGTTTGTGAAATTTCTCTATAATTTCTATATATTCAATATATACTAATATATTGTTATTTCAACAAGCATGCCTTTTTAACCAATTTATATTTTAACTTAACAAGACAAGTATTAATAAAAACAATCTATATTTTTTTAATTCAAATATTATTAATATTTAATTTAATCACAATTATTATATTATACCTACAATAATTATTATATAAATACTATCATTATAGAGCCTTACAGTCATTGCAAAGGTTATAACATGCTAGAATAAATTGCTAGAAAAAATAAAAAGTGTTTGAAGTTAAATAAATGTTCTTTGATTGAATTACAGAGTTTTTCCACTGTTCAATAGCCTTCCCAGATGCTGGACAGTACCATTTACCTTTAATTTGAGTATGTTCAGTAAGTTTGTTCTTCGACTGACCACATAATTTACACTGGTAGTGGTAGCCTTCTTTTGACAGACGCTTTTTTGGTGGCTCCACTCTTGCCTTTCGCAGTCTCCATGCACGTTGTCGGTTCTGGGACTGTGGGACTGGCTGTTGGCTGGGGACTAGGCAAAATGATAAAGACCCCTGAGGCGAAAGTGCTGGCACTGATGGGTGATGACCTGGCAGAAAGGAGGTATAACCCATAGATATACATCTCTGGCGCTGATGGGTGATGACCCTGCCGATTTGAAAATCCAAGCCAGTTAAACCATGCAGGATCCTGCTTGACACTAGGCCAGAAAGACGATTCACATCCAGGTGCAGCTACATCTGTATGTGACACCACAGTCTGAGTTCTAGCATGTTTGCGGTGGTGAATTACTGCCTCACTTGTAAAGTTTTCAGGCTCTTGGAACTCAATAACAGCATGTCCATGTTCCACGGGCTCTCTTGGAAGCCCTCTTGGGTTTGGCAGTGAATGCTTTGCCACACTGATCTGCTGGGGAAACTACTCTCCTTGCAGCAAAGTGTCCCGGTCAGTTCTCTTTGTTAGTCAAGCAGCCTGACAAAACAAATCCATTTTAGAATAAAAAAAACTGCACACAATGTTTTTAATTACTTTTTTAAAAAATTAAATAAATATATGAAAAACATATCTTTTAAATATATATGATTTTCTCAGTACAATAAACTTGTAGTTCAGTACATATATAATATTATGTGTGTATCTTTATAACACACATATATTTACAATAAAGTGCTCATTAAGTATATATTACATATGTATTATTATTATTATTATTATTATTATTATTATTATTATTATTATTATTGAAGTGAATGTGGGGAACATAAGCATCTCATAATAATGATATACTTACACTTATAAATAATATAAAGGTATAATTGCAGTTACAACCTGTAATATTTATATACTTACACTTATAAATAATATAAAGGTGTAATTACAGTTTTCAACCTGTAATATCTATATACTTACACTTATAAATAATATAAAGGCATAATTACAGTTGCAACCTGTAATATGAAAGTGACAAGTGACAAGTGACATGACATACAGCTACTGTAAGTATGGTGACCCATACTCAGAATTCGTTCTCTGCATTTAACCCATCCAAAGTGCACACACACAGCAGTGAACACACACACACACACACACACCATGAAAACACAACCGGAGCAGTATAATATTTACATACTTACACGTATACACTGTCTAAGAGCCTCCCGAAATTTAAATGAAATCACAAATTCTTGTGCATTAGCGTTTTTGTACAAGGACAAAACTTTGTCATAAACAATCTTACTCAGTAGTGAAATGTTGTTGTTGTTGTTGTTGTTGTTGTTGATGATGATGTTTTTCATTTACAAACTGATTGTGTGTGACTAAGACTATGTTTCAGCCAATGACTGTTTCGCCCCGTTCAAAATTGTTCGGACTTGCCGTTAGGAACTGGTAGGATCTATTTTAGGAATCGTTTGAAGTGTGTTAGGACCTGTTAGGAACCGATTTATTGGCTCAAAGGCCTTAGTGAGGTCAAGGGAGAAGAATGAAACAAGACCGATTTTACATGGAGGTGTGCTATCTATTAATCTCTTAATTGCATTAAAAGAAATGAAGTAAAAATAATGCACATCAGGTGGGTTTGAGTTTATAATTGAATAAGTTTATAATTTTAGTAAGTTAAACCATTCTCTCATGTAGATGTTTTTTTTTTGTTTGTTTGTTTACAGGGCAAACAGTCCTGGTTAAACATTTATATTTCGTGGCGGGTTTTCAAGCCAAAAAAAAAAAAATTCCAAGCCTAGAATTTGGACCTTGCATTTGGACACAAACAACTCCCACGAGGTTGTAGAAGTGGGCGGGGTTTGTGTATCCTGAGGGGCCAAGCAACCATTTGAGACGGACAAACTCAAGCAGTGTAATTAACGGAGGAAGCGGCGGATAACGGTGAAGTATTTCAACTTAATTATTTCAACTACAAATTATAAAATCTGACTAATAAGATTGAGTTTATAGTTTTGCGTAGCGTAAAAAATAGATTTGACGTTTTTAACGTGTACTAAAGAATAACCCTAGCAAGTTTTTTCGGTGTAGTTTGACTATGTCTCATTTCTGCTCGAATTTAAACCCAATCAAAACAATTTACTATAATAATCAACTCTTTTTTTAGTGAAACTGTCATTGTTTATTATCTATATACTTAATGAAAAATAGATCATCTTTAAAAAGTGGTTTTAGAAAACTGAGTTTGTTTTTTCTCTATGGTTTAAAAATGCATGGTTTAAAATGCATTTCAAGTGGTGAAAACAACAGTTTAAGAAGATTACAGGGAATTACTGGGCCTGTGAACACTGCATCAGCACATTAATAAGTACAAACTGTTTCTGCTTGTTTTGCTTTAAAGCAGTGGTGTCAAACTCAAATTCAACCGGCCAAAATATAAGACTGAGATAAAGTCAGGGGCCAAACTGAATATTTATTGAAAAAATAACTGCAACTGATATGTAATGTTCAACCTTTTTCATACGGAAACAAACTTTTTGCTTAAACACAGGATTTGGAACAACCAGTGCTTGATATTACAAACACATAAGAAATTAAATTCGAAATAAAAGACACATCAGTGGTGCTCATTTCGCAAACTTTGACCATACACTTTTTGACAGACTCTCCCTATTTAAAGGGCCGCGCAGATTTTGCACTCTGCTGCCACAATAAAGCTTTACAGCCTTTACAGCAGCTTCACTTTTAGATTTTGCTTTCATGAACATAGTCTGCTGGGGAAACCAGACTTTTTTTTGATCTCCTCTGAGTTCTGGAGCTTCTGCTTTACGTCCAGGTCCTTATACTTCTCATAATGTTTCTTTTCATAGTGTCTTCTTATGTTATATTCTTTAGTTACAGACACATTAGCTCTGTTAGCACACAAGACAAACAGGTCTGTCCTTTATATTCGTGAACAGATAATCTGCCTCCCACCTGTCTTGAAAGCTCCATTTTTGTGGAGGGTGGAATTAACTTAACCGATGTGACTGTAACATGGTTGTTAATGACTGTCAACAGAGAATGAGGGGCGCTTGCTGTTCGTGACTACGTGTCAATACAGTGGCAAGGCATTCTGGGATTTGTAGTATTAGCAGAGCATGTGGCTAGCCAGCTGTAATGCACATTTGATATGATCTCACGGGCCAAATATAATTACACCGCGGGCCAGAGTTTGACACCCCTGCTTTAAAGGATACTCTGCTAAATACCCCCACCACACACACACACACATATATTCACACATACAAACACATATACGCACATGCACATGCACATACACGCAGGCACACACATACAGACACACATTCATATGCACATACATACGCACACACACATATAAGCACACACACACACATACATACACACGCATACACATACACACGCATACACATACACACGCATACACATACACACATATACACACATGCACACACACATACACACACACACCACACACACACCACACACACACACACACACACACACACACCACCAAAACCCTTTATACACTCATTCCTAATGGGGATGGATTACAAACCCAAAAACTTTTCTAGATGTGCATTTGAAATAAAAAAACATCCACCCAAACCAGGGTTGTAATACCACCTAATTTCTTCAAATGTTTTTTTTTTTTGACATAAGAAATATTGGTACGGACAATTTAATGCGACCAAATAGTTTGGTTTGATTTGAATTTTTTTTTTAACAATTTACCGGACATGTACAAAACTGCACAGAATTCCACCTTTTAATTTCCTCCTCCTCCACATTTCAACCATAGCATTTGTGTCTTCTGTAATAGATATCAGGTATCTTTTGTTTGTACTTATTTGAGTTTCTCAGTTTTTCTGCTGTGTTGTCAGGTTGACAGCTACGGACACAAGTGTAGGTATAAAAGATTTGTTAAACGTTCTAGACAGGTAACTTTCTGGGACAGTCATGAACTAGGACTGAGTAACTCCTAGATCCTTGCTGGAGTCTCAGAGTTACAGTTGAAGATGTTGCGCTACGTGATCATCTTCTCTGCACATCTTATGATGGCTCTAAAGGTTCAAGGTGAGCTGTTGGAGAGAACACCTCCATCAATTTTAGGATGCATTTAGTGTACTGGATGAAGAGTGTTATGTATTTATTGGATCAAGGTTAATAACATTAATCACTGAAATGTCTGATTTGTTTTTTCTCAGCCCAGTGTGAGAGTCCTGCTGTTGGAGAAAACCGGATTATGAATGAAATATCAGACCAACAGACTTTTCCTGAAGGCTCCACTGTAAAGTTTAAATGTTCCACCGGTTATATTCCAGTGAGAACATCAGCTTCCAGGTCAATCACCTGCACTGGAAACCAGTGGACCGAACTCCGACTTCAGTGTAAAAGTAATTAGTCTATAAACATCTTTTTAGGTTAAACTAAAACTTACTTTGGATTAGCCGGTGGTCAACATGACAAAAAATATCATATCACAATTCTCATAAACTTTTTTAATGCTGTTTCTCTTTGTTCTGTGCAAGTCAAAAGGAGAAGAAAATGTCTGTGTTTACTGCATGTGTATTTTTATCCAGAAAAATCGTGTGGAAATCCTGGTGAGATTGTAAATGGAAAGTATTTATTTTCAGAAGGCATTCTGTATGGGTCAACGATCAGAGCACAGTGTAACGAAGGGTAAAATTATTTCTTTGGCCTTTTTTGGTAAGAAACAACTTGTCCATATTTGTTTATGTACACATGTATGCGCTTGTACGTAACTGCATAGAGATTCCAACAAACTAGACCAATGTTCTGACACTCGATTGTATAATTATAAATATTGTCTTTTGAATAAAGGCTTATGGTAAATCTATTTTTTTGCCCAATGTTTTTGTCCCAGTAAAGTATTTGGAATAACTTGGAAAGCATATTTTAAAACAAATCCCTGTTTGCAGTTATCAGCTTATTGGAGATCCAGAGAGAAATTGCAGAGAAACAGGCTGGGATAAGAGACATCCTGTATGTGAAGGTAAAAGTATTTAAAAATGGTACATTTTTCATCTTTAAACATGGTTTTGTGTTAGAACATTTAACCTGGTTTTATTTCTTGAATCTCACTTCTTTTGTGGAGGGTCATTATTGTTATCTCCAGCCAAATGATGTTTAATACGGAGGTATTTTCCAGACAATTCTAAATTGTATTTGCAATTATGGATAAATCGTGACGTATTTGAAGCGATAAAACAAATCATGTTTCAACAGTGATGACCTCAGAGGCATGGGCGTAAATTTCATTTAACGGGGGTGGGGGGGGGGGTGTACTTATAAAGACATGTCCCCACAGTGAAAAACTTGGAGACTGCGTCATTATGGTTATGTTCAAAGTTTTTTATCGACGGCTTTGGCATGTTAGTTACAGTGCACTATGCAACAATCTATTGTAAACAAGCTAACGTTAACTAGATAAGTAATATTTTAATCACTAATATAGCAGATTCATGGAAAATTACATCGGTAATCAACATTTTTGCCGCAACTAAATTATGAATGAATCTGCATCAACTACATTAAATAGAATCGCTTTATTTAAAGTGAATAAAATCCCCTACTTAATGGAGTACAACATTAATTGAGCCGCAGCCACACACCTGACTCGTGTGTACAGAGTAGGTGAGATGACCTGGGAAAGCAGGCAGTGGGTCAAACCACTGTGAGGAAGGGGAGGGGGGACTCAACTGTTTCTAAATGCATTTTTTTTGCGGTTTATTCTACTTACACTATTATTTAGGTATACATACATATATTTTTCACAATAGAGAGTGCGATATTTTTAAAATAATTGTATTGGGTATTTACGCCCATGCTCAGAGGCTCTACAACCTAAGATCTTTCAGTTGCATAATGAGTCTTTATATTTTCAAGATTGTTACAGAGATTGCATTTTTCTCAAATACTACAGTATACTGTATAGGCAAAGAAAATGGACTGTGATTTGGTAGTGGGGTTTTTTTGGAGAATGCTTTTAACATTTAACAAAAACAAACATTTCAGAACAAATATACATTTAGCCAGAATTGCAAAGCAGGCTAGTTGTAAATTAACCAAATCAATGATTGATCGATTCATTCCTCTTGTATGTTGTCATTGTCACTTTTAAAGATTCTTTCAGAAAAGAGCTACTAGAGATAAAGTGTCTCCATAGTCCTGTTAAATCTGCAGGTTGATGTGATGTAAAAAAAAAAAAAAAATCAACAACAATATTTGTCCACCTTTAGAAAAGACATTTAAAGCCAGAGAGAAGACCTTCGGTATTATTGTAGAATAATTTAAAAATGCTTATTTATTTTTATTTTTTTTGTATCAGTGGTGAAGTGTATAAATCCCCCCAGTGTACCAGATGGGGTATTTGATCCAGAGGAGGAAGTGTATAACTATGGAGATGGAGTCTATTACTCTTGTAAAAGAGGTCTTGATCTGTTTGGACCTTCACTATTAACATGCTCCAGTGATGGAACCTTTCAGCCTGCTCCTCCTCGGTGTCTGTGTGAGTTCCAGTCAATTCACTGTTGCAGAAATATTTGATTAAAAATTAGACCAAAGATCCTGCTTTTCTGTATTTAAATTCTTGCTCATTGTTATTGTGTTAGTTCAAAATTTTATTTACAGAATAGCACAAACAGGCACAAAGAATAAACGATTCTTTCATGGTCTTTGTCATTGTTTTTATACAGTTGTGACCTGTGAGAGACCCGTAATATTAAACGCATTTAGAATCGAAGGAAAATCGCCACCTTATAAATACAGAGACTTTCTCCGCTACCAGTGTAATAAAGGCTACGAAATGGAAGGATCTGATTTCCTGATCTGTAAAGAAGATGGGTGGGATCCATCTCCTCCTCAGTGCACGAGTACTATTAATGGATATTTCTGAATAATATACATTTTGTTAGTTTAAAATAGCAAAAAGGACAAGCGTTTTTAAAATATTATTGCAAATATGTCATCTTCACTCTTTCTTCCTCAGTTGTGACCTGTTTACCACCTCCTCTTATACACAATGGACAATTTAACCCTCAGGAGGAGTTATATGAGTATGGAAACAAAGTCACATTCACATGTAATGAAGGATTTAAACTTAAAGGCTCTGCAAGTAGTTCATGTACCGAACATGGAATATTTCAGCCTTCTGCACCTCAATGTCAGGGTAAGTCCACGCGAAAAATCCTAATAATTTTCAGTCGTGATTCTATTAATGTTTAATACAAGGATTTTTATATTGTTTCTTTTCTTTTGTTTGTTTTTCTTCTCGGTTCCTACTGATGTTTGTTTTTTCAGTCAGTTTGAGGCTATTTGGCTTTGCAGTATTGTGAATTACTTGCATTTTGAGCCATGTTGAAATCAAACTGAAAAATATTTTACTTTCTTTTAGTGGTTTCAGGGTAAAAGATGTTGTTTTATGGTTTAAAGAGTTGTTTTTATCCTGTGGTGAGGAAGTGGTTCTCAGTAGTGGAAAGAATACAAAACATTAATTTCAGCAACAGTACTGTTACTGTAGTAGAGATTCTAAAAGGTCTTGTCGATGAAGAACGGAAGTTTGTGAACGTTACCATGTGTTTGATAAGACTTTGTCCTTATATGCACATTAGTTCAAAGTTTTGATATGTTTAAACCATTTTGTTACATTATTGGAGCTTTGCTTAGGATCACTGTCTTGATAGATGTTCCAGTTGAGAGTAAGTTTTAATGTTGTGGCTGATGTCAGAATTGAGTGTTGCTTCATATTTCTGTGTTCTTCTTTCATGCAGAGATCTTCTGTGATCCACAAACCATCCAAAATGCAGTTATTGTTGGACATTCCTCATTGTACAGATACAATGACTCGGTCCAAATCAGGTGTAATAGAGGCTACAAAACAGTGGGGTCTGATCGCCTGACCTGTGGGGTGAATGGATGGAGTCCAGGTTTCCCACCATGTACAGGTAAAAATAACCAGTGGTTTTTAAACATTAAAGAACATTGTTTTATGTTTTAAAGATAGGGTTCATTTGGTTGAGGCAGGTTTTCAATTTCCATTAACATTTTTATTTTTCATTTAATAATGCAGAAACATGAATAGACAATAATTTAAATGGATTTGTTTGATACTATATATTTTTTTATTAATAATTTTGTTTTATTTTTAACATCCTTCAGAGAACTGTCTCAGGGAATAGAGTGTTTTTTCCTAGTAGAAAGTGCATTAGCTAGCTGTATTACTTATTTTGGCCTGAGGGTTTTATTTAATTCCTGAAAGCAACTCAATCTTTTTCCACTACTCATTTCACTGTTTCAAAAAATAAATAAATAAATAAAATCCTGCTTTTCACATTTAAACTCTTGATTGTTTTCATTGTTTTAGTTCCAGCTTTTTTATAGCACAAACAGATACAAGGAATAAAAGATTCTCTCATTGTCTTTGTCATTATTTTTATACAGTTGTGACCTGTGAGAGACCCGAAATCCTAAATGCAGTTAGAGTCCAAGGAAAATGGCCACCTTATAAATACAGAGATATTGTTGGTTACCGGTGTAATAAAGGTTACAAAATGGAAGGATCTGATCGCATGATCTGTAAAGAAGATGGGTGGGATCCACCTCCTCCTCAGTGCACGAGTAATAATAATGAATATTTCTGAATAATATACATTTTGTTAGTTTAAGATAACAATTAAGGACACACGGTTTTTCATAATATTATTGCAAATAAATAATTTTCATTCTTTCTTCCTCAGTTGTGACCTGTTTACCACCTCCTATAAACAATGGACAATTTAACCCTCAGGAGGAGTTATATGAGTATGGAAACAGAGTCACATTCACATGTAATGAAGGATTTAAACTTAAAGGCTCTGCAAGTAGTTCATGTACCGAACATGGAATATTTCAGCCTTCTCCACCTCAGTGTGAGGGTAAGTCCTCGAGAAAAATCCCAATAATCTTCAGTCGTGATTCTATTAATGTTTAATGCAAAGATTTTTATCTTGTTCCTTTTCTTTTGTTTGTTTTTCTTCGTTGTTCCTATTGATGTTTGTTTTTCTTCAGTCAGTTTGAGGCTATTTGGCTTTGCAGTATTGTTGATGACTTGCATTTTGAGCCATGTTGAAATCCAAATGAAAAATATTTTACTTCCTTTTAGTGGTTTCAGGGTAAAAGATGTTGTTTTCTGGTTTAAAGAGTTGTTTTTATCCTGTGGTGAGTAAGTAGTTCTCAGTAGTGGAAAGAATACAAAACATTAATTTCAGCAACAGTACTGTTACTGTAGTAGAGATTCTAAAAGGTCTTGTCGATGAAGAACGGAAGTTTGTGAATGTTACCATGTGTTTGATGAGACTTTGTCCTTATATGCACATTAGTTCAAAGTTTTGATATGTTTAAACCATTTTGTTACATTATTGGAGCTTTGCTTAGGATCACTGTCTTGTTAGATGTTCCAGTTGAGAGCAAGTTTTAATGTTGTGGCTGATGTCAAAATTGAGTGTTGCTTCATATTTCTGTGTTCTTCTTTCATGCAGAGATCTTCTGTGATCCACAAACCATCCAAAATGCAGTTATTGTTGGAAATTCCTCATTGTACAGATACAATGACTCAGTCCAAATCAGGTGTAATGAAGGCTACAAAACAGTGGGGTCTGATCGCCTGACCTGTGGGGTGAATGGATGGAGTCCAGGTTTCTCACCATGTACAGGTAAAAATAACCAGTGGTTTGTAAATATTAAATAAAGAAATAAATAAATAAATAAATAAAGAAAGAAAGAAAGAAAGAAAGAAAGAAAGAAAGAAAGAAAGAAAGAAATGAATGAATAAAATCCTGCTTTTCACATTTAAATTCTTGATTGTTTTGATTGTTTTAGTTCCAGCTTTTTTATAGCACAAACACGTACAAGGAATAAAATATTCTCTCATTGTCTTTGTCATTGTTTTTATACAGTTGTGACCTGTGAGTCACAACTGTATAATCCTAAACGCAGTTAAAGTCGAAGGAAAATCACCACCTTATAAATACAAAGATATTGTTCGTTACCATTGTAATAAAGGCTACAAAATGGAAGGATCTGATCACATGATCTGTAAAGAAGATGGGTGGGATCCACCTCCTCCTCAGTGCAAGAGTACTAATAATGAATATTTATGAATAATATGCATTGTTTTGTTAGTTTAAGAACAAATAAGGACAACCGGTTTTTCAAAATATTATTGCAAATAAATAATGTTTATTCTTTCTTCCTAAGTTGTGACCTGTTTACCACCGATTCTTATACACCATGGACAATTTAACCCTCAGGAGAAGTTATATGAGTATGGAAACAGTGTCACATTCACTTGTAATGAAGGATTTAAACTTAATGGCTCTGCAAGTAGTTCATGTACCGAACATGGAATATTTCAGCCTTCTCCACCTCAGTGTGAGGGTAAGTCCTTGAGAAAAATCCCAATAATCTTCAGTCGTGATTCTATTACTGTTTAATGCAAGGATTTTTATCTTGTTTCTTTTCTTTTGTTTTTTTTTTTCTCTGTTGCTATTGATGTTTGTTTCTTCAGTCAGTTTGAGGCTATTTGGCTTTGCAGTATTGTTGATGACTTGGATTTTGAGCCATGTTGAAATCCAACTGAAAAATATTTTACTTTCTTTTAGTGGTTCCAGGGTAAAATATGTTGTTTTATGGTTTAAAGAGTTGTTTTTATCCTGTGGTGAGGAAGTGGTTCTCAGTAGTGGAAAGAATACAAAACCTTAATTTCTGTGTTCTTCTTTCATGCAGAGATCTTCTGTGATCCACAGACCATCCAAAATGCAGTTATTGTTGGAAATTCCTCATTGTACCGATACAATGACTCGGTCCAAATCAGATGTAATAAAGGCTACAAATTAATTTTATTAATTTTGTTTTATTTTTAACATTCTTCAGAGAACTGTCTCAGGGAACAAGGAATAAAAGATTCTCTCATTGTCTTTGTCATTGTTTTTATACAGTTGTGACCTGTGAGAGACCCGAAATCCTAAATGGAGTTAAAGTCGAAGAAAAATCGCCACCTTATAAATACAAAGATATTGTTCGTTACCGGTGTAATAAAGGCTACAAAATGGAAGGATCTGATCGCATGACCTGTAAAGAAGATGGGTGGGATCCACCTCCTCCTCAGTGCACGAGTAATAATAATGAATATTTCTGAATAATATACATTTTGTTAGTTTAAGATAACAAATAAGGACCCAGTTTTTCAAAAAACATTAATTTTAGACATTGACTTAATTATTAAATTACATTTTTTGATTTAATTGGTTTTTAGTGAATTTAAAAGACAAAGTAAATCAAAGATTTTTGTTAAGCCATTTTGTTACATTATTGGAGCTGTGCTTAGGATCACTGTCTTGACAGATGTTCCAGTTAAGAGCAAGTTTTAATGTTTTGGCTGATGTCAGAATTGAGGTTTCAAAAAAACTTTAAAAAAAAAAATCCTCCTTTTCACATTTAAATTCTTGATTGTTTTGATTGTTTTAGATCTAGCAAGGAATAAAATATTCTCTCATTGTCTTTCCTCATTGTTTTTATACAGTTGTGACCTGTGAGATACCCAAAATCCTAAATGCATTTAGAGTCGAAGGAAAATCGCCACCTTATAAATACAGAGATATTGTTCGTTACCGGTGTAATGAAGGCTACGAAATGGAAGGATCTGATCGCATGACCTGTAAAGAAGATGGGTGGGATCCACCTCCTCCTCAGTGCACGAGTAATAATAATGAATATTTCTGAATAATATAAATTTTGTTAGTTTAAGATAACAAATAAGGTCACTCGGTTTTTCAAAAAAACATTAATTTTTAAACGTTGACTTAATTATTAAATTACATTTTTTGATTTAAGTGGTTTTTAGTGAATTTAAAAGACAAAGTAAATCAAAGATTTTTGTTTAGCCATTTTGTTACATTATTAGATGTGCTTAGGATCACTGTCTTGACAGATGTTCCAGTTAAGTTTTAATGTTTTGGCTTATGTCAGAATTGAGGTTTCAAAAAACTTTTTAAAAACATCCTCCTTTTCACATTTAAATTCTTGATTGTTTTGATTTTTTTAGATCTAGCAAGGAATAAAAGATTCTCTCATTGTCTTTGTCATTGTTTTTATACAGTTGTGACCTGTGAAATACCCAAAATCCTAAATGCAGTTATAGTCGAAGAAAAATCTCCACATGAATACAAAGATACTTTTCGTTACCGGTGTAATAAAGGCTACAAAATGGAAGAATCCGTTCGCATGATCTGTAAAGAAGATGGGTGGGATCCACCTCCTCCTCAGTGCACGAGTACTAACAATGAATATTTCTGTATAATATAGTGTTTTATATATACTTATATGTTCACTTCATTCATGCAATCTAAAGTCCAGTTCTTCAAAACATTATTGCAAATGTATCATTTTCACTGTTTCTTCCTCAGTTGTGACCTGTTTACCACCGACTCTTATACACAATGGACAATTTAACCCTCAGGAGGAGTTATATGAGTATGGAAACAGTGTCACATTCACTTGTAATGAAGGATTTAAACTTAATGGCTCTGCAAGTAGTTCATGTACCGAACATGGAATATTTCAGCCTTCTCCACCTCAGTGTGAGGGTAAGTCCTTGAGAAAAACCCAATAATCTTCAGTCGTGATTCTATTACTGTTTAATGCAAGGATTTTTATCTTGTTTCTTTTCTTTTGTTTTTCTTCTCTGTTCCTATTGATGTTTGTTTTTCTTCAGTCAGTTTGAGGCTATTTGGCTTTGCAGTATTGTTGATGACTTGCATTTTGAGCCATGTTGAAATCCAACTGAAAAATATTTTACTTTCTTTTAGTGGTTTCAGGGTAAAAGATGTTGTTTTATGGTTTAAAGTGTTGTTTTTATCCTGTGGTGAGGAAGTGGTTCTCAGTAGTGGAAAGAATACAAAACATTAATTTCAGCAACAGTACTGTTACTGTAGTAGAGATTCTAAAAGGTCTTGTCGATGAAGAACGGAAGTTTGTGAACGTTACCATGTGTTTGATGAGACTTTGTCCTTATATGCACATTAGTTCAAAGTTTTGATATGTTTAAACCATTTTGTTACATTATTGGAGCTGTGCTTAGGATCACTGTCTTGATAGATGTTCCAGTTGAGAGCAAGTTTTAATGTTGTGGCTGATGTCAAAATTGAGTGTTGCTTCATATTTCTGTGTTCTTCTTTCATGCAGAGATCTTCTGTGATCCACAAACCATCCAAAATGCAGTTATTGTTGGAAATTCCTCATTGTACAGATACAATGACTCGGTCCAAATCAGGTGTAATGAAGGCTACAAAACAGTGGGGTCTGATCGCCTGACCTGTGGGGTGAATGGATGGAGTCCAGGTTTCTCACCATGTACAGGTAAAAATAACCAGTGGTTTTTAAACATTAAAGAATGTTGTTTTATGTTTTAAAGATAGGGTTCATTTGCTGAGGCAGGTTTTCAATTTCCATTAACATTTTTATTTTTCATTTAATAATGCAGAAATATGAATAGACAATAATTTAAACGGATTTGTTTGATACTATATATTTTTTTATTAATAATTTTGTTTTATTTTTAACATTCTTCAGAGAGCTGTCTCAGGGAAGAGAGTGTTTTTTCCTAGTAGAAAGTGCATTAGATAGCTGTATTACTTATTTTGGCCTGAGGGTTTTATTTAATTCCTGAAAGCAACTCAATCTTTTTCCACTACTCAGTTCACTGTTTTAAAAAATAAATGAATAAATAAATAAATAAATAAATAAATAAATAAATAAATAAATAAATAAATAAAATCCTGCTTTTCAAATTTAAATTCTTGATTGTTTCGATTGTTTTAGTTCCAGCTTTTTTATAGCACAAACAGGTATAAGGAATAAAAGATTCTCTCATTGTCTTTGTCATTATTTTTATACAGTTGTGACCTGTGAGAGACCCGAAATCCTAAATGCAGTTAGAGTCCAAGGAAAATCGCCACCTTATAAATACAGAGATATTGTTCGTTACCAGTGTAATAAAGGCTACAAAATGGAAGGATCTGATCGCATGACCTGTAAAGAAGATGGGTGGGATCCACCTCCTCCTCAGTGCATGAGTAATACTAATGAATATTTCTGAATAATATACATTTTGTTAGTTTAAGATAACAATTAAGGACACACGGTTTTTCATAATATTATTGCAAATAAATAATTTTCATTCTTTCTTCCTCAGTCATGACCTGTTTACCACCTCCTATAAACAATGGACAATTTAACCCTCAGGAGGAGTTATATGAGTATGGAAACAGAGTCACATTCACATGTAATGAAGGATTTAAACTTAAAGGCTCTGCAAGTAGTTCATGTACCGAATATGGAATATTTCAGCCTTCTCCACCTCAGTGTGAGGGTAAGTCCTTGAGAAAAATCCCAATAATCTTCAGTCGTGATTCTATTAATGTTTAATACAAGGATTTTTATCTTGGATATTTTCTTTTGTTTGTTTTTCCCTCTGTTCCTATTGATGTTTGTTTTTCTTCAGTCAGTTTGAGGCTATTTGGCTTTGCAGTATTGTGGATTACTTGCATTTTGAGCCATGTTGAAATACAACTGAAAAATATTTTACTTTCTTTTAGTGGTTTCAGGGTAAAAGATGTTGTTTTATGGTTTAAAGAGTTGTTTTTATCCTGTGGAGAGGAAGTGGTTCTCAGTAGTGGAAAGAATACAAAACATTAATTTCAGCAACAGTACTGTTACTGTAGTAGAGATTCTAAAAGGTCTTGTCGATGAAGAACGGACGTTTGTGAACGTTACCATGTGTTTGATGAGACTTTGTCCTTATATGCACATTAGTTCAAAGTTTTGATATGTTTAAACCATTTTGTTACATTATTGGAGCTGTGCTTAGGATCACTGTCTTGTTAGATGTTCCAGTTGAGAGCAAGTTTTAATGTTGTGGCTGATGTCAGAATTGAGTGTTGCTTCATATTTCTGTGTTCTTCTTTCATGCAGAGATCTTCTGTGATCCACAAACCATCCAAAATGCAGTCATTGTTGGAATTTCCTCATTGTACAGATACAAAGACTCGGTCCAAATCAGGTGTAATGAAGGCTACAAAACAGTGGGGTCTGATCGCCTGACCTGTGGGGTGAATGGATGGAGTCCAGGTTTCCCACCATGTACAGGTAAAAATAACCAGTGGTTTTTAAACATTAAAGAACGTTGTTTTATGTTTTAAAGATAGGGTTCATTTGCCGAGGCAGGTTTTCAATTTCCATTAACATTTTTATTTTTCATTTAATAATGCAGAAATATGAATAGACAATAATTTAAAAGGATTTGTTTGATACTATATATTTTTTTATTATTAATTTTGTTTTATTTTTAACATTCTTCAGAGAACTGTCTCAGGGAATAGAGTGTTTTTTCCTAGTACAAAGTGCATTAGCTAGCTGTATTACTTATTTCGGGCTGAGGGTTTTATTTAATTCCTGAAAGCAACTCAATCTTTTTCCACTACTCAGTTCACTGTTTTAATAAATAAATAAATAAATAAATAAATAAATAAATAAATAAATAAATAAATAAATAAAATCCTGCTTTTCAAATTTAAACTCGATTGTTTTGATTATTTTAGTTCCAGATTTTTTCATAGCACAAACAGGTACAAGGAATAAAAGATTCTCTCATTGTCTTTGTCATTGTTTTTATACAGTTGTGACCTGTGAGATACCCGAAATCCTAAACGCAGTTAGAGTCCAAAGAAAATGGCCACCTTATAAATACAAAGATATTGTTCGTTACCGGTGTAATAAAGGTTACAAAATGGAAGGATCTGATCGCATGATCTGTAAAGAAGATGGGTGGGATCCACCTCCTCCTCAGTGCACGAGTATGAATATTTCTGAATAATATACATTTTGTTAGTTTAAGATAACAAATAAGGACACCCGGTTTATCAAACTATTATTGCAAATATGTCATCTTCACTCTTTCTTCCTCAGTTGTGACCTGTTTACCACCTCCTCTTATACACAATGGACAATTTAACCCTCAGGAGGAGTTATATGAGTATGGAAACAGAGTCACATTCACATGTAATGAAGGATTTAAACTTAATGGCTCTGCAAGTAGTTCATGTACTGAACATGGAATATTTCAGCCTTCTCCACCTCAGTGTGAGGGTAAGTCCTCGAGATAAATCCCAATAATCTTCAGTCGTGATTCTATTAATATTTAATACAAGGATTTTTATATTGTATATTTACTTTTGCTTGTTTTTCTTCTCTGTTCCTATTGATTTTTGTTTTTCTTCAGTCACTTTGAGGCTATTTGGCTTTGCAGTATTGTTGATGACTTGCATTTTGAGCCATGTTGAAATCCAACTGAAAAATATTTTACTATCTTTTAGTGGTTACAGGGTAAAAGATGTTGTTTTCTGGTTTAAAGAGACAATAATTTAAACTGCTTTGTTTGATACTATAAGTCCTTCAGAAAAATCCCAATAATCTTTCAAGTTTTAATTCTATTAATGACAATACAAGGGTTTTTATAATGTTTCTTTATTCTTGTTAATCAGTGGTTTTGAAATAGTTAAAATAAATAGTTATAAACATGTTTGTATGTATTGTAGAGTGGTTTTTTTTTTTTTATAATGTACGATTTAAAAAAAATTTTCAACCCAACTAGGTGTTTGTAGTGTTGATAGGGGATTAATTGTTCATTTTTTTTTACTGTTAATGGTTCAAAGTATGAACATCAAGACATTTTACATATTTTTTTAGCAAATTCCTGTGGAAATCCGGGTGATATTTCTCATGGAAAATACTTAACTCCAGATGGAATTCTGTTTGGTGCAACAGCCACTGCACAGTGTGACGAAGGGTAGTAAAGCTGTGCTCTGATTTTTTTTGTTTAAATATATACAAACACAGATACACATAACATGGTTGTGTACATAAGATTTAACATACAATCACTGTTTGTAGGTATTTGCTCGTTGGAGAGAGAACTAGAAATTGTCGAGATGCTGGTTGGGATGGGAGAGCCCCTGTGTGTGAAGGTAATAAATTTTATTATAACCTTATCAGTTGTAGTAAACAATTTGTTGTTTGGAACAACTTAACATGTTCTTTTCTTCTCAGAGGTGAAATGTGATCCACCTCCCAGTATACAGAATGGAAGTTTTGAGCCCATGGATGAGGTTTATAATTACAATCAGTCAGTCACATACTCTTGTAAAAAAAATTACACTCTTATTGGAGCATCAGCGGTATTCTGTTCTGACAACGGAACCTTTCCTCCTCCTCCTCGGTGTTTAAGTAAGTTATGCAGAATTACATGTAAACACAAAAATTAAGCTCAAAATGATATTTAGGTTATAATTTGTTGGAAGTAATGCTTAAACAGTACTGATATCATAACTGATGCTGTTTTCGACCCAATGTTATTTCATTTAATACAGGTTAACTTTATTTAATCTTAAAATCAAATCTTTTAACAAATGTTTTGACATTTAAATGTTTTTATGAAACTTTTCATAAGCTTTTGCATTCATAGGATTGTTCATATATTTGTATTTTCCTCTAAAATTGTAACATTTTTATTAATCTATCATAGGTTTGGTTTTGTTTTATTTTATTTTTAGACTTATAAATGCAGTTGTTTTACTGTTGTTGAGTTCAGCACAAATCAGCCTTTTTGGCATTTATATTTCTTTTACATTAAAAACTTGTGATGCACCTCCAATTGAAAATGAAGTTAGAGTTCAGAGCAAAGCACCACCCTACAAATATGCAGTTTGTGCAGTACCATTGTATTAATGGTTACACAATTGAAGGTTCTGATGGATAAAGTCCACCTTGTGCATGGGTATTGAACCATGCTTTTATTTCTTGACATCACTTGGCAGCACCCAAATCAGAATTACAGTTCTCAGTAACAAGTGCATTTATACAAGTGTAATGAAGGATTTAAACAGTTCATTTATTAATAGGTCATAGTCATGGACCAAGCAGTTTGCACAAGTGTCTAGACCCAAACATTTATCCCAAGCAGTAAATGAAGCCATGTTCCAAAAGAAATAACCATGAGGGGAAAAAGAAATATACAGTGTGTCTAAAGTTTTCTTTTAATTTATGCTTTTTAGTTCCAGATGCAAAGCTTATTCCAGTCCTGGTCAATGTGTCCTCCAGTGTGCCTCCAGCAGAGCAAACTACACCTAAAAGCATGGACTGATACAAATCCCAGAGTGTCAATGTGTATTTTCAAAGCAAGTCTGCTCTATTCTCTGTTTTTACAAACTACATAATTGTTCATTAAACTGGCACAACAATAACCTTCCCAAGTATATGCCTTATGTATTTATAGTCACATTAAAATTGTACTGAATGTTTAATCAAGTTTGTGTAGCTTTGAGTCAATTCATGGAGCTGTAAATGAAAAATATCAAATGTTAGCATTTTCATTGCATTACAAAAAAAAATAAAAAAATATAATTTGTTACTATGGTGCATTAAAAATTATTATGTCAGTGTCGTGTGATTCTTAAAATGCATGTATCATTTTAACCACAGTGATTTTAACCACATCTCAGTCAGTCAGAGAAACTCATCTGAAGTGCTGAAATTGATGGACTGTTTCTGTTGTTACACTAGCGGGTGAAATTGTCCTTTTTAGATTATATATTTTTCCCCTATATAACTGTTGCATTAAAAAACAACAATGGGTGAATGATTTATAACCTGCCTGATATTAACCTAATTTTACTTTTATACTTAATGTTTTAATGTACTTATGCCTGAGAGATATGTTTGGCTAATGCTGAAAATGTCAATGGCCATATTTATATCTGAGTGAAATTTTGGAGATGCATTTCATTGTTGTAGAATACTGTATATGCAATGTTGCTGTTTCTTCAACAGATAAAATTTGGCAAACCAAATAGCTTTCCAGGTGTTTACCAGATATTAAATCTGATGTCTACTGGACAATTTTTTTACATCATTTAAATAAGGTTGGTTCTGTCCAGCAATTCTCTGCAGTCTTCAAGCAGCTGATTGATGTGACTGTATGTCATCACAACTGAAAGTGTCTTAAACAGTCTGTGGATAAACAGATACATTGTTTGTATAATGAATGATCAGTAGTCTCTACAATCATATTCAATAACAGCATCAACAAAAATATTCTAAATATTAATTCAGAAAATGAGAATCACATACACTTATAAATAATATAAAGGCATAATTACAGTTACAACCTGTAATATAAAAGTGACAAGTGACATGACATACAGCTACTGTAAGTATGGTGACCCATACTCAGAATTCGTTCTCTGCGTTTAACCCGTCCAAAGTGCACACACACAGCAGTGAACACACACACACACACACCGTGAAAACACACCCGGAGCAGTATAACATTTACATACTTACATGTATACACCGTCTAATATGGAGCCTCCCGAAATTTAAATGAAATCACAAATTCCTCTGCATTAGAATTTTTGTACAAGGACAAAACTTTGTCATAAACAATCTTACTCAGTAGTGAAATATTATTGTTGTTGTTGATGATGATGATGTTTTTCATTTACAAATTTGTGTGTTTTAATTGTGTGTGATTGTGTGTGACTAAGACTATGTTTCAGCCAATGACAGTGAGACAGACAATGAAATTGTCAGACAATGAAATTGTTCGGACTTGCCGTTAGGAACTGTTAGGATCTATTTTAGGAATCGTTTGAAGTGTGTTAGGACCTGTTAGGAACTGATTTATTGGCTCAAAGGCCTTAGTGAGGTCAAGGGAGAAGGATGAAACAAGAAAGATTTTACATGGAGGTGTGCTATCTATTAATCTCTTAATTGCATTAAAAGTTTAAAGAAATGAAGTAAAAATAATGCACATCAGGTGGGTTTGAGTTTATAATCAAGTTATTAAACCATTCTCTCATGTAGATGTTTTTTTTTGTTTACAGGGAAACCAGTCGTGGTTAAACATTTATATTTCATGGCTGGTTTTCAAGCCAAAAGAAAAAAAGGGTAGAAATGTTTTCTCTAATTCTAAGCCTAGCATTTGGACCTTGCATTTAGACACAAACAACTCCCATTTGAGACGGACAAACTGAAGCAGTGTAATTAACGGAGGAAGCAGCGGATAACGGTGAAGTATTTCAATTTAATTAGTTCAACTTCAATTTACTGCTAAAATCTGACTAATAAGATTGAGTTTATAGTTTTGCGTAGCGTAAAAAATAGTTTTGACGTCTTTAACGTGTACTAAAGAATAACCCTAGCGAGTTTTTTCGGTGTAGTTTGACTATGTCTCATTTCTGCTCGAATTTAAACCCAATCAAAACAATTTACTATAATAATCAACTCTGTTTTAGTGAAACTTTCATTGTTTATTATCTATAGATCGTCTTTAAAAAGTGATTTTAGAAAGCTGAGTTTGTTTGTTTTTTCTCTATTTTAATCCGCAAATGTATTTTTGAAATGGTGAAAACAAACAGTTTAAGAAGATTACAGGGAATTAATGGGCCTGTGAACGCTGCATCAGCACATTAATAAGTACAAACTGTTTCTGCTTGTTACCCCACCACCACCACAACCACACACACATACAAACACACATACACGCATGCACATACACATGCACACACACATACAGACACACACATTCATATGCACACACACACGCACATGCACACACATATACACACACACACACACACACATACACACACACACACATGCACACACACACCACTACCACCACCACCACCACCAAAAGCCTCCACTCATTCCTAATGGGGATGGATTACAAGCCCAAAAACTTTTCTAGATGTGCATATGGAATAAAAAAACATCCACCCAAACCAGGGTTGTGATACCACCTAATTTCTTCAAATGTCTTTTTTTTTTATTTGACATAAGAAATGTTGGTATAGACCAGGGGTCTCCGGAGCCGCAAGTGGCTCTTTCATCCCTCTGCTGCGGCTCCCTGTAGATTTGGAAAATAAAATTTTAATTCAAATTTATTTTATTTTAGTTAGTTAGTTTAAAATAAAAAGTAATTCTAAATTCTAAGATTACGATGCTCTTGTAACATTAAAATAAACCGTGTTTAATTTTTCTCGCTCAAAATATGCGTCATAACTGCCGACTTGTGAAATCCGACGCAGACGCATTTTTGGTTTGCTGTTATTAATCGAGCCTGACACTTATCAGCCAATCAAAAAAGAGGCTACACAATAGCCAATCAGAAAATAGCAATATCCGGGAAAGATTTAACCCAACAACCAATGAAAAAAAACAGTTTTTCTACACTTTCCAAAAAGGTAAAATACGATATATACAGTGTTATCTTCATTTTAGATGTCAAATGGGTTTTGTGGCTCCCTGTGTTTTTTTTTCCGTGGGAAACGGGTCAAAATGGCTCTTTGAGTGTTTAAGGTTGCCGACCCCTGGTATAGACAATTTAATGCGACCAAATAGTTTGGTTTGATTTGAATTTTTTTAAACAATTTACCGGACATCTACAAAACTGCACAGAATTCCACCTTTTAATTTCCTCCTCCTCCACATTTCAACCATACCATTTGTGTCTTCTGTAATAGACATCAGGTATCTTCTGTTTGTACTTATTTGAGTTTCTCAGTTTTTCTGCTGTGTTGTCAGGTTGACAGCTACGGACACAAGTGTAGGTATAAAAGATTTGATTAAACTTGTCGTTCTAGACAGGTAACTTTCTGGGACAGTCATGAACTGAGTAACTCCTAGATGTTTGCTGGAGTCTCAGAGTTACAGTTGAAGATGTTGCGCTACGTGATCATCTTCTCTGCACATCTTATGATGGCTCTAAAGGTTCAAGGTGAGCTGTCAGGAAGAACACCTCCATCAATTTTAGGATGCATTTATTGTACTGGATGAAGAGTGTTATGTATTTATTGGATCAGAGTTAATAACATTAATCACTGAAATGTCTGATTTGTTTTTTCTCAGCCCAGTGTGAGAGTCCTGCTGTTGGAGAAAACCTGAATTTGACTGAAATATCAGACCAACAGACTTTTCCTGAAGGCTCCATTGTAAAGTTCAAATGTTCCACCGGTTATATTCCAGTGAGAACATCAGCTTCCAGGTCAATCACCTGCACTGGAAACCAGTGGACCAAACTCCGACTTCAGTGTAAAAGTAATTACAGTAGTCTATAAACATCTTTATAGGTTAAACTTAAACTTATTTTGGATTACCGGTGGTCAACATGACAAAAAAATCATATCTCAATATCAATTCTCATAAACTTTTTTAATGATTTGTTCTGTGCAAGAAGAAGAAAATGTTCATGTTTACCGCATGTATTTTTATCCAGAAAAATCCTGTGGAAAGCCTGGTGCGATTCTATATGGAAAGTATTTATTTCCAGAAGGCATTCTGTATGGTGCAACAATCAAAGCACAGTGTAACGAAGGGTAAAATTATTTCCTTTTTTTTTCCGTAAGAAACAAATTGTCCATATTTGTTTATGTACACATGTATGCGCTTGTACGTAACTGCATAGAGATTCCAACAAACTAGACCAATGTTCTGACACTCGATTGTATAATTATAAATATTGTCTTTTGAATAAAGGCTTATGGTAAATGGGAAGTTAATACACATATGTTTTTTTTGCCCACTGTTTTTGTCTCAGTAAAGTACTTGGAATAACTTGGAAAGCATATTTTAAAACAAATCCCTGTTTGCAGTTATCAGCTTATTGGAGATCCAGTGAGAAATTGCAGAGAAACAGGCTGGGATAAGACACATCCTGTATGTAAAGGTAATATTATTTAAAAATGGTACATTTTTCATCTTTAAACATGGTTTTGGGTTAGAACATTTAACCTGGTTTTAATTTCTTGAATCTCACTTCTTTTGTGGAGGGTCATTATTGTTATCTCCAGCCAAATGATGTTTAATACGGAGGTATTTTCCAGACAATTCTCCAAAGGAATTCTAAATTGTATTTGCAATTATGGATAAATCGTGACGTATTTGAAGCGATAAAACAAAACACATTTCAGCATTGATGACCTCAGAGCGGGCTCTACAACCTAAGATCTTTCAGTTGCATAATGAGTCTATTGATATTTTCAAGATTGTTACAGAGATTGCATTTTTCTCAAATACTATATAGGTAAAGAAAATGGACTGTGATTTGGTAGTTTTATTTTATTTTATTTTTTTTGGAGAATGCATTTAAGATTTAACAAAAACAAACATTTCAGAACAAATATACATTTAGCCAGAATTGCAAAGCAGGCTAGTTGTAAATAAACCAAATTAATGATTGATCGATTCATTCCTCTTGTATGTTGTCATTGTCGCTTCTAAAGATTCTTTCAGAAAAGAGCTACTAGAGATAAAGTGTCTCCATAGTCCTGTTAAATCTGCAGGTTGATGTGATGTAAGAAAAAAAAAAAAATCAACAACAATATTTATCCACCTTTAGAATAAACATCTAAAGCCAGAGAGAAGACCTTTGGTATTATTATAGAATAATTTAAAAATGCTTTTTTATTTATTTATTTTCTGTATCAGTGGTGAAGTGTATAAATCCCCCCAGTGTACCAGATGGGGTATTTGAACCAGAGGAGGAAGTGTATAACTATGGAGATGGAGTCTTTTACTCTTGTAAGAGAGGTCTTGATCTGTTTGGACCTTCACTATTAACATGCTCCAATGATGGAACCTTTCAGCCTGCTCCTCCTCGGTGTCTGTGTGAGTTCCAGTCAATTCACTCACTCTCACTCACTCATTTTCTACCACTTTATCCGAACTACCTCGGGTCACAGGGAGCCTATGCCTATCTCAGGCGTCATCGGTCATCAAGGCAGGATACACCCTGGACAGAGTGCCAACCCATCGCAGGGCACACACACGCTCTCATTCAATCACACACTACGGACAATTTTCCAGAGATGCCAATCAACCTACCATGCATGTCTTTGGACCGGGGGAGGAAACCGGAGGAAACCCCCGAGGCACGGGGAGAACATGCAAACTCCGCACACACAAGGCGGAGGCGGGAATTGCACCCCGACCCTGGAGGTGTGAGGCGAATGTGCTAACCACTAAGCCACCGTGCCCCCCCTCCCAGTCAATTCACTGTTGCAGAAATATTTGATTAAAAATTAGACCAAAGGTCCTGCTTTTCTGTATTTAAATTCTTGATCATTGTTTTTGTGTTAGTTCTAAATTTGATTTATAGCACAAACAGGTACAAGGAATAAAATATTCTCTCATTGTCTTTTTCATTTTTTTTATACAGTTGTCACCTGTGAGAGACCCGAAATCCTAAATGCAGTTAGAATTGAAGGAAAATCGCCACCTTATGAATACAGTGCCTTTCTCCGCTACCAGTGTAATGAAGGCTACAAAATGGAAGGTTCTGATTTCCTGATCTGTAAAGAAGATGGGTGGGATCCACCTCCTCCTCAGTGCACGAGTACTATAATGAATATTACTGAATCACATACATTTTGTTAGTTTGAGATAGCAAAAAGGACCGCGTTTTTAAAAATGTTATTGCAAATATATCATTTTCATTCTTTCTTTGCTATATACAATGCGTTGCAGTATTGTTTACTTGCATTTTAAGCCATGTTGAAATCCAACTGAAAAATATTTCATTTTTAGTGGTTCCAGGGTAAAAGATGTTGTTTTATGGTTTATAGATAGATGTTAGATGTTCCAATTGAGTTTTAATGTTGTGGCTGATGTCAGAATTGAGGTGTTGCTTCATATTTCTGTGTTCTTCTTTCATGCAGAGATCTTCTGTGATCCACAAACCATCCAAAATGCAGTTATTGTTGGAAATTCCTCATTGTACAGATACAATGACTCGGTCCAAATCAGGTGTAATGAAGGCTACAAAACAGTGGGGTCTGATCGCCTGACCTGTGGGGTGAATGGATGGAGTCCAGGTTTCTCACCATGTACAGGTAAAAATAACCAGTGGTTTTTAAACATTAAAGAATGTTGTTTTATGTTTTAAAGATAGGGTTCATTGGCAGAGGCAGGTTTTCAATTTCCATTAACATTTTTATGTTTCATTTAATAATGCAGAAATATGAATAGACAATAATTTAAACTGATTTGTTTCATACTATAATATTTTTTTAGTAATTTTGTTTTATTTTTAACATTCTTCAGAGAACTGTCTCAGGGAATAGAGTGTTTTTTCCTAGTAGAAAGTGCACTAGCTAGCTGTATTACTTATTTTGGCCTGAGGGTTTTATTTCATTCCTGAAAGCAGGAAAAATGGAAGGATCTGATCGCATGATCTGTAAAGAAGATGGGTGGGAAGCACACCCAGTTTTTCAAAATATTATTGTAAATATATAATTTTCATTCTTTCTTCCTCAGTTGTGACCTGTTTACCACCGACTCTTATACACAATGGACAATTTAACCCTCAGAAGGAGTTATATGAGTATGGAAACAGAGTCACATTCAGATGTAATGAAGGATTTAAACTTAAAGGCTCTGCAAGTAGTTCATGTACCGAACATGGAATATTTCAGCCTTCTGCACCTCAGTGTCAGGGTAAGTCCTTGAGAAAAATCCCAATAATCTTCAGTCGTGATTCTATTAATGTTTAATACAAGGATTTTTATATTGTTTCTTTTCTTTTGTTTGTTTTTCTTCTCTGTTCCTATTGATGTTTGTTTTTCTTCAGTCAGTTTGAGGCTATTTAGCTTTGCAGTATTGTTGATGACTTGCATTTTGAGCCATGTTGAAATACAACTGAAAAATATTTTACTTTCTTTTAGTGGTTCCAGGTTAAAAGATGTTGTTTTATGGTTTAAGGAGTTTTTTATCCTGTGGTGAGGAAGTGGTTCTCAGTAGTGGAAAGAATACAAAACATCTGAGCCATGTTAAGTGTATGTCATGTGACCGTGGGAGAATGGGGGCGTTAGTAATTACGTAAGGTTAAAATACCTGTGTGTAGCTCTGGAAGAATGGGGGTGAGTGTAGGAGCACATTGTTTTTGGTTGACTGTATAATCACGGTATGAGAATAATATCAGTATTGTTGAACTTGAGCAAATCACTGTTATACATTGCTATATAGAAACAATCTTTCAAATAGATGCAGAATAAACAGCAAAACGTTTATAAGAATACAAAACATTAATTTCAGCAACAGTACTGTTACTGTAGTAGAGATTCTAAAAGGTCTTGTCGATGAAGAACGGAAGTTTGTGAACGTTACCATGTGTTTGAGACTTTGTCCTTATATGCACATTAGTTCAAAGTTTTGATATGTTTAAACCATTTTGTCACATTATTGGAGCTGTGCTTAGGATCACTGTCTTGATAGATGTTCCAGTTGAGAGCAAGTTTTAATGTTGTGGCTGATGTCAGAATTGAGGTGTTGCTTCATATTTCTGTGTTCTTCTTTCATGCAGAGATCTTCTGTGATCCACAAACCATCCAAAATGCAGTGATTGTTGGAATTTCCTCATTGTACAGATACAATGACTCAGTCCAAATCAGGTGTAATAGAGGCTACAAAACAGTGGGGTCTGATCGACTGACCTGTGGGGTGAATGGATGGAGTCCAGGTTTCTCACCATGTACAGGTAAAAATAACCAGTGGTTTTTAAACATTAAAGAATGTTGTTTTATGTTTTAAAGATAGGTGTCACACACGTGGAACAGGTCAGATCCAAATGCTGGTTTATTAGGCAATATCCAAAACAGGCAAGAGTCAAACATCAGGCAAACAACCTCAAAGGAAATCCAAAAACAATAGTCAATAATCCGGGCATGGGTCAGGGCAGGTAGCAAACATTCATGAACACAATAAACAAGCAGGGGTCAAAACAAGGTAATAGACAGAACAGTATAATACGCTCAGAATGCAGACAGTGCTAACAATACTTCATGCCATCAGAAAGTTCTGAATGAGCTTAAATAGACCAGGTGATTACAAACAGGAAACAGTTGTGCTGAGTTGGTGGTGCAATGAATTGTGGGAAATAGAGTCCTGATGATAAAGTACAGCAAAACCTCTGCAGGCCAGCAGAGGAAGCCCTCATGGCTCTCATAACAATAGGGTTCATTGGCTGAGGCAGGTTTTCAATTTCCATTAACATTTTTATTTTTCATTTAATAATGCAGAAACATGAATAGACAATAATTTAAACTGATTTGTTTGATACTATGATTTTTTTTTATTAATTTTGTTTCATTTTTAACATTCTTCAGAGAACTGTCTCAGGGAATAGAGTGTTTTTTCCTAGTACAAAGTGCATTAGCTAGCTGTATTACTTATTTTGGCCTGAGGGTTTTATTTAATTCCTGAAAGCAACTCAATCTTTTTTCACTACTCAGTTCACTGTTTCAATAAATAAATAAATAAATAAATAAATAAATAAATAAATAAATAAATAAATAAATAAATAAATAAATAAATTCCTGCTTTTCACATTTAAATTCTTGATTGTTTTGATTGTTTTAGTTCCAGCTTTTTTTTTTATAGCACAAACAGGTATAAGGAATAAAAGATTCTCTCATTGTCTTTGTCATTGTTTTTATACAGTTGGGACCTGTGAGAGACCCGAAATCCTAAACGCAGTTAGAGTCCAAGGAAAATGGCCACCTTATAAATACAGAGATATTGTTGGTTACCGGTGTAATAAAGGCTACAAAATGGAAGGATCTGATCGCATGATCTGTAAAGAAGATGGGTGGGATCCACCTCCTCCTCAGTGCACGAGTATGAATATTTCTGAATAATATACATTTTGTTAGTTTAAGATAACAAATAAGGACACCCGGTTTATCAAACTATTATTGCAAATAGGTCATTTTCATTCTTTCTTCCTCAGTTGTGACCTGTTTACCACCTCCTCTTATACACAATGGACAATTTAACCCTCTGAAGGAGTTATATGAGTATGGATACAGAGTCACATTCACGTGTAATGAAGGATTTAAATTTAAAGGCCCTGCAAGTAGTTCATGTACCGAACATGGAATATTTCAGCCTTCACCACCTCAGTGTCAGGGTAAGTCCTTGAGAAAAATCCCAATAATATTCAGTCGTGATTCTATTGATGTTTAATACAAGGATTTTTATATTGTTTCTTTTCTTTTGTTTGTTTTTCTTCTCTGTTCCTGTTGATTTTTGTTATTTCTTCAGTCTGTTTGAGGCTATTTGGCTTTGCAGTACATTTACATTTACATTTACAGCATTTGGCAGACGCCCTTATCCAGAGCAACGTACATAAGTGCTTAAATCTCTAACATTGAATACATTAATGCTGATTCACTAGGTTACATACTTAAGATACCATGAGTTTAAAACATTTGTTCAAAGTTACACTGAAAAAGTGTCAAAGGTTTTTTTTTTGTTGTTTGTTTTTTTTAAATGCAAAAGATAAGGAAAGAAGTGCTAGTTGAAGTGTTTCCTGAATAAGTAGTTCTTCAACCGCCGTTTAAAAATAGCCAGTGACTCAGCTGTCCGGACCTCTAGGGGAAGTTCATTCCACCACCTTGGTGCCAGAACAGAGAAGAGTCTTGTAGTATACTTGCGTCTTACCCTGAGAGATGGTGGAACCAGTCAAGCAGTGCCGGTAGATCGGAGGTAGCGGCGTGCAGTGCGAGGAATGATGAGGGCTTTGAGGTAAGAGGGAGCTGGTCCATTTTTGGCTTTGTAGGCCAGCATCAGTGTTTTGAATCGGATGCGTGCAGCTACTGGAAGCCAGTGGAGGGATCGCAGCAGCGGGGTGGTATGTGAGAACTTTGGCAGGTTGAAAACAAGCCGAGAAGCTGCATTTTGGATCATTTGCAGAGGACGGATTGCATTCATAGGTAGACCTGCCAGCAGTGCATTGCAGTAATCCAGTCTAGAAATGACAAGAGACTGAACAAGTACCTGAGCAGTCTGTGTGGACAAAAATGGCCGAATCCTTCTAATGTTGTAGAGAAGAAACCGACATGAGCGAGTCACATTAGCAACATGAGAGGAAAAGGACAGTTGATTGTCCATGGTTACCCCAAGGTTGCGTGCTGTGGCTGAAGGGGAGATCAGATCGTTGTGCAAGGATATAGCAAGATCATGACCTGGGGATGAATCACCTGGGATGAACAGCAGTTCAGTTTTGCTAGGATTGAGCTTTAACTGATGAGCAGTCATCCATGATGAAATTTCTGCCAGACATGCTGAGATCCGGTCAGAAGCTGTGGCATCTGAGGGTGGGAAAGAGAAGATAAGTTGTGTATCATCAGCATAGCAGTGGTAAGAGAACCCATGTGATGAAATAACTTCCCCAAGAGAGTGAGTATACAGGAAGAAAAGAAGAGGACCAAGTACTGAGCCCTGTGGGATGCCAGTGAAGAGTCTGCGTGGAGCAGATGTCACTCCCCTCCATGTTACCTGATATGAGCGTCCTTCCAGGTAGGAGGCAAACCATTCCCAAGCTGATCCGCAAATCCCAAGATTCTTGAGTGTGGATAAGAGAGTCTTGTGGTTGACTGTATCAAATGCTGCTGAAAGGTCAAGGAGGATAAGGATGGATGACAGTTTGGCTGATCTAGCAGTATGTATATGCAGTATGCAGTATTGTTGATGACTTGCATTTTGAGCCATGTTGCAACTATTTGTAACATATTTCAGCCTTCTGCAACTCAGTGTGAGGGTAAGTCCTCGCGAAAAATCCCAATAATATTCAGTCGTGATTCTATTAATGTTTAATACAAGGATTTTTATATTGTTTCTTTTCTTTTGTTTGTTTTTCTTCTCTGTTCCTGTTGATGTTTGTTTTTCTTCAGTCAGTTTGAGGCTATTTGGCTTTGCAGTATTGTGAATTACTTGCATTTTGAGCCATGTTGAAATACAACTGAAAAATATTTTACTTTCTTTTAGTGCTTTCAGGGTAAAAGATGTTGTTTTATGGTTTAAAGAGTTGTTTTTATCCTGTGGTGAGGAAGTGGTTCTCAGTAGTGGAAAGAATACAAAACATTAATTTCAGCAACAGTACTGTTACTGTAGTAGAGATTCTAAAAGGTCTTGTCGATGAAGAACGGAAGTTTGTGAACGTTACCATGTGTTTGATGAGACTTTGTCCTTATATGCACATTAGTTCAAAGTTTTGATATGTTTAAACCATTTTGTTACATTATTGGAGCTGTGCTTAGGATCACTGTCTTGTTAGATGTTCCAGTTGAGAGCAAGTTTTAATGTTGTGGCTGATGGCAGAATTGAGTGTTGCTTCATATTTCTGTGTTCTTCTTTCATGCAGAGATCTTCTGTGATCCACAAACCATCCAAAATGCAGTTATTGTTGGAATTTCCTCATTGTACAGATACAATGACTCGGTCCAAATCAGGTGTAATAGAGGCTACAAAACAGTGGGGTCTGATCGCCTGACCTGTGGGGTGAATGGATGGAGTCCAGGTTTCCGACCATGTACAGGTAAAAATAACCAGTGGTTTTTAAACATTAAAGAACGTTGTTTTATGTTTTAAAGATAGGGTTCCTTGGCTGAGGCAGGTTTTCAATTTCCATTAACATTTTATTTTTCATTTAATAATACAGAAACATGAATAGACAATGATTCAAACGGATTTGTTTCATACTATATATTTTTTTTTATTAATTTTGTTTTATTTTAAACATTCTTCAGAGAACTGTCTCAGGGAATAGAGTGTTTTTCCTAGTAGAAAGTGCTGTATTCTTATTTTGGCCTGAGGGCTTTATTTAATTCCTGAAAGCAACTCAATCTTTTTCCATTACTCAGTTCACTGTTTCAAAAAACTTTTTAAAAAAATCCTGCTTATCACGTTTAAATTCTTGATTGTTTTGATTGTTTTAGTTCCAGCTTTTTTTTTTATAGCACAAACAGGTACAACGAATAAAATATTCTCTCATTGTCTTTGTCATTGTTTTTATACAGTTGGGACCTGTGAGAGACCCGAAATCCTAAACGCAGTTAGAATCCAAGGAAAATCGCCACCTTATAAATACAGAGATATTGTTCGTTACCGGTGTAATAAAGGCTACAAAATGGAAGGATCTGATCGCATGATCTGTAAAGAAGATGGGTGGGATCCACCTCCTCCTCAGTGCACGAGTATGAATATTTCTGAATAATATACATTTTGTTAGTTTAAGATAACAAATAAGGACACCCGGTTTATCAAACTATTATTGCAAATAGGTCATTTTCATTCTTTCTTCCTCAGTTGTGACCTGTTTACCACCTCCTCTTATACACAATGGACAATTTAACCCTCTGAAGGAGTTATATGAGTATGGATACAGAGTCACATTCACGTGTAATGAAGGATTTAAATTTAAAGGCCCTGCAAGTAGTTCATGTACCGAACATGGAATATTTCAGCCTTCACCACCTCAGTGTGAGGGTCCTTGAGAAAATCCGGTTAATGGTGTAATAAAGGCTAAAAAATGGAAGGATCTGACCACATGATCTGTAAAGATGGGTGGGATCCACCTCCTCCTAAGTGCACAGCAATGGTGTAGTCGTGGCCATTCGCCCGTGTGCTGTCACCAAATTCAGTGCACACACCACAGATGTCCTGATAGTTATACTTCAACACTTATTTTGGGGAAATGTCTTTTTGTATCATTTGTATGAGTTTTTTAATATGAAAATAATTCCATAACTTCACTATTATGGAAATTATATTCAATAACTTCTCTGTAATACACTGTACTGTCACCATATTCAGCTCACACATCACTGATATCCTGATAGTTATACTACAACACGTATTTTGAACAACCTTTCTTTTTGACTGTTTTCTGTGTGAATCTTGGGTCCATGCGGGTTCCAATATAAGTCTTCTGCAGTGTTTGCAATGATTGGGATGCAGTTCAATAGATGATTCATCAAAAAAATCAGCCTTATGCCACTTTTCCACAGTCCATGTTACAATAGATAGATAAAATGTTTGGAACATACTGTACCTGAACAAACAATGCATAATTGAATGACAAAATAGTTTTTATATAAGTGTATGAGTGCATTATGGTAGAGCATTACGTTAGCATTGCAAAGGTTGTGGGTTCGATTCCCAGGGAACACAGATACTGATAAAATGTATTTGTCAATTCACCAAATGAATACATCAGTCTAAACGAGTCTACACCATCAAGATATATCTACAAGCACGAGCCTCGTCTGACTGGTCGTGGAGGTGGTGTCGCCTCTATCCTTAGTGATTTCCTTACTGTTACCCAGAGAACACAGCATAGATTAAGTTCTTTTGAAGTGCTCGTCCTTAATGTTACACTATCGCACATGCACACGAAGAAATCCCTGATGTCTCTTGCTCTAGCGACCGTGTACAGACCTCCAGGGCCCTACACAGTTTTTCTTAGAGAATTCACAGATTTTCTCTCAGACCCATTGGTTAACTTTGACAAAGCATTAATTGTAGGAGACTTTAATATTCATGTTGACGACACAAACAACGCTTTAGGACTCACATTTATGGACTTACTAAACTCACTTGGGCTTAAACAAAACATCACTAGTGCAACTCATCGACGTAATCACACACTAGATTTAATAATATCACACAGAATAGATGTCACTGATATAGATATCATTCCCCAAAGTGATGACATCACAGACCATTACCTCATAATGTACACACTACCCGTAGAACAGACTATCTATGTCTCCCCACGTTATCGACTCGGTAGAACTATTATTCCAACCACTAAAGACAGATTCACAAATAACCTGCCTGATCTGTCTGGACTTGATCGAAAGTATCAAGAATAAAATAGGTGACGCTCAACATATGAAAGCAACTAGTAACACAATCTCACCTAAGGCTTTACAGAGCTTTACAAGTACAGGACAGGAAGAGTTAGATAAACTTATTACTACAGCTAAATCAACAACATGTTCACTAGACCCCAACTAAACTACTGAAAGAAGTGTTACATAAAGCTGGTGAGCCTCTTAATATCATTAACTCCTCATTATCTTTAGGTTACGTCCCAAAGTCTTTTAAGTTGGCAGTTATTAGGCCACTCATCAAAAAACCTAACTTAGACCCAATTGAACTATCAAATTACAGGCCTATCTCACACCTTCCGTTTATGTCTAAAATACTTGAAAAGGTTGTGTCTGTTCAACTGAGCTCCTTCTTACAGGAGAACAATATCTTTGAAGAGTTTCAGTCAGGTTTCAGGCCCCATCATAGCACAGAAACGGCACTTGTTAAAGTTACAAATGACTTGTTCTTAGCTTCGGACCAAGACTGTATGTCCTTATTAGTTCTACTTGACCTTAAGTGCTGCATTCAACACTATAGACCACAACATTCTTCTAGACACAAAAATTACACAGGTATTCATGGACAGGCTTTAAGTTGGTTTAGATCCCACTTGTCAGACCGATACCGTTTTGTAGAGTTAAATGGTGAATCCTCCAGTTTATCACCAGTTAATTATGGGGTCCCTAAAGGATCAGTTCTATAACCTCTGCTTTTCTTGATATACATGCTTCCATTAGGGAACATTATTAGAAGACATGGGATTAGTTTCCATTGTTATGCTGACGACACACAGTTATATATCTCATCAAAACCAGATGAAATAGCCACAGTGTCCAAATTAACTCAATGCCTTAGAGAGATAAAAGACTGGATGAGCTGCAATTTTCTGTTTTTAAACTCTGATAAGACAGAAATACTACTCATAGGTCCAAAAACCAGTGCACAGAAACTCTAACAACTTAACTTCCCTTTAGAGGGATGTACTATTACTAATAGCTCGACAGTGAAAGACCTGGGTGTTATATTAGACAGCAACTTGTCTTTTAAAAACCATATAGCCCATACTACCAAAACAGCCTTCTTCCACCTTAGAAATATTGCCAAGCTGAGAAACATTCTGTCTCTATCTGATGCTGAGAAGCTAGTTCATGCATTCATGACCTCTAGACTGGACTATTGTAATGCATTACTAGGTGGTTGTCCTGCATCTTTAATAAAGAGGTTACAGTTAATACAAAATGCAGCTGCCAGAGTTCTCACTAGGACAAGAAAGTATGACCATATCACCCCAATTTTATCATCTCTACACTGGCTACCTGTTAAGTTTAGAATTGATTACAAACTGCTGCTACTTACGTACAAGGCTCTTAATGGTTTAGCTCCCATGTATCTAACTAGTCTTCTAACACGTTACAATCCTTCACGCTCTCTGAGATCACAAAACTCAGGACTTCTGGTAGTTCCCAGAATATCTAAGTCTACTAAAGGTGGTAGAGCGTTTTCTTATCTAGCTCCCAAACTTTGGAATAGTCTTCCTGATAGTGTTCGGGGCACAGACACACTTTCCCAGTTTAAATGTAGATTAAAAACTCATCTCTTTAGTCAGGCGTACACATAATACATCCTATAGTATCATGCACTAGTACATCAGACCTGCACATTTTTATGAACAGCAGATATGTTAATCCCTCTCCACTGCTTCTCTCTTTGTACCCATCCCGAGGCATCCAGACATTGTACCAGCTCCCAACGTCCTCTGTGGGACGAAGCCTTTGGACTTCCACTGAGCCGAGGTTGACTCTAAGAATCCTGAGACATCTCCAGTTAGACTCTGTGATACTAAGGAGATCCGAAGTCCATGATCCTTACAACAATACAACATTTATCTGACTATATATTACAATCACACCCCCAGTGTCACCCATATGAGGATGGGTTCCCCCTTGAGTCTGGGTTCCTCTCAAGGTTTCTTCATTTACCAATTTAAGGGAGTTTTTCCTTGCCACTGCTGCCTGAGTCACCTCAGACTTGCTCATAGGGGGATAAATACATACACATTGTGAACTATATATAATAATAATAATCTAGAATTTTTTATTCTATCAATTCTTTTACTTTTATTATTCGTTATTTCCTTTATCATTAATTATGTTTACCTTCTGCTCTATGTTTATGTTCTGTAAAGCTGCTTTGAGACAATGTGTATTGTAAAAAGCGCTATACAAATAAACTTGAATTGAAGTATGTAACTCTAATGCACTGAGTTTCTTTTTATAAACGTGTCTGCTAAAGGCATTAATGTTAATGTCATGTAAATGCAAACATTGACTTTTGTGGGGTTTTTTTTTTTTGCTTTCCTTTCTGCAGCATGGCAGGGAACAGGGGGTAGAGATGGGCGGGGCTTTTTTTGAGGACTACACCACTGGTGCACGAGTACTCATAATGAATATTTCTGTATAATATAGTGTTATATATAGTTATATGTTAACTTCATTCATGCAATCTAAAGTCCAGTTTTTCAAAACATTATTGCAAATGTATCGTTTTCACTCTTTCTTCCTCACATGTTCACCACCGCCTCTTTAAACTGCTTCGCGGCGCGCCCTCGTGTGTTGTATTGGAGTACTGCATGGAATCTATTACTGTATAGCGAGATTAGGAGAGCTTATTGTTATGAGTTGTCAATGGAGCCTGTTACAAAAAGATCTAAAATGTGGGAACACTTTCATTTGATTTCGCCCAATAAGGTGGATATATATGATTTTGTTGTGAAGCCTATATTTATAACTTAAATCTCACTCATCATTGGGCAATTATACGATTCAATGTAACATTCCATGTCGTATATTTTGTCATATATATTTATTGGATAGTAGTAATAAGTTGAAAAATATAGGGATGCAAGAAAAGCCTTTTGTGCACCGCTTAATACCATGATGTGTCCAGTGGTTGATTTGCTCTCAGCAGCTGGCCTATAGTATTAATAATACATCATCCACTCATTCAAGAACACTTACAACGTCCATTTCACGAGTTCACACTTACAAATAATGACAGTGTGTCTATATAGTCATGCTGAACAGGTGGACACCTGATTGATGATTGTTAATAAAACATAATTAAGCACAAAGCATCCATCTAGCCTACAGTATATTAGTCTGTAAGGCAGATTTATAATCGTGTAAAAGTGTGTCTGCACTTATGTACCTTCATCATTCATGAGTTTGATTTTTTTCTAAAAACAGTCAAAATGTCTACATTCACCATACAAAAAGTTATCTTTATCACATTTTTGTTTGGAGTTACCATGCGTATGCAATGGAACATGCTTTGGTCATGTATTTAATATATTTATTCATTTATTTATTAATCTATCCTTAATTTGTAAATCCATTAATTTTTTTTCTTTCACCAGCAGAGGTCCTCATCGAGCTCTGATTTGAAAAGCTTCGAGTAATGAACATTTTTCCGATACAATTGGGTTGAAAGCTTCACTGCTTCAAGAAAGCTTCACTTCGCCATCACTACTTGTGGGTGCCTTCTCAGGCAAATCCGTGGCCACCCGCATGCTCCTTTATGCCGTTTAGTCCCATGCAGCTAAACAGCACTGACACCTAGCACCTGTGCAAACCCCTATTTAAACCCCAGGGTTTTATCAGTTGGTGTGCAGATATAGTGGTAATTTTTCTGAGAGAGAATGCAACCATTCATTCATTCATTCATTCATTAACTCATTCATTCATTCATTCATTCATTCATTCTCCACCGCTTATAACCCTGGACGGAGTGCCAACCCTTCGCAGGGCACACACACTCTCTCATTCACTCACGTAATCACACACTACGGACAATTTTCCAGAGATGCCAATCAACCTACCATGCATGTCTCTGGACCGGGGGAGGGAACCGGGGTACCCGGAACATGCAGGGTTGGGAATCGAACTCCCAACCCTGGAGGTGTGAGGCGAACGTGCTAACCAAGCCACCGTGTCCCCCCTAAGGCAAACTTTTCCTTTGCAAATGTAGTGTCATGTCATCCATTCTAAAATTAGGATATTTCAAGTCAGAACACTGGTTAAAAATGGAGAAATGGGAATGAATAATATTCCCAAGGAATAAAAATGCTCTCTCTCTCTCTCTCTCTCTCTCTCTCTCTCTCTCTCTCTCTCTCTCTCTCTCTCTCTCTCTCTCTCTCTCTCTCATTTTTTATTAGATTTTTTTTTTACAGAAATGTGTATATGTACACATATACACAAAATATGTGTAAAATATTTATTATTATTATTATTATTATTATTATTATTATTATTATTATTATTACTATTATTATAACATTTCTGTTAAGGGTAAAACTTAATAAATGTAGCATTTCATAAACATGTTCACCAAAATAACAAAGTTGAAGATAAATTACTGAACATTTTAAAATGCATTTAAAGTTAAAAAATATATTTAATATATTTAAATGATATATGTGTAGAAGTTGATAGTGTATTGTACAGGATCTACTTGAAACTCCACCTTTGATAGTCTTAAAAATGCTGTGATGTTACTAATACTTTGTAGGCGTATTTTAAACAAGTTATTTCATCAAGACTGTAATACAGTATGTAACAATGATTCAACAGGAAATTACAACAACTCACAATATCCCTTTCCTCCTACAGTATAATGTCCACTGGTCACTCTAAATAATGACAAATAGCTTAAAAGACATTGAGCTGTACAGTGAGCTCTAAAAGATCAGTAATAGATTGTATAATTATTAACAGAAGCACTTTCAACACTGGAATATACTTGACATTAAAAAGTGTGTTCTTTCGCAACAAGCACAAAAGCCTTTGTTCAGTGGTTCATTTCCTGTTTTACCTTTTATATTGCAGTTTGGTGGAAATGATTCACTGACCCTGACTGTGTAAACAATAAAACTGGTTCTAACCCAAAATAAATAAATAAAGAAGAAAGAAAGAAAGAAAGAAAATAAAATTATATTGTTCAAATTGTACGTAGTGTATATAGGTACGTTCTTAAAAAAATATGCTAACGATTGTAGCATTCATAAATTGTTTTTATCATTATTTTGTCTTTAGTTATAATATAAAAAGACCTATAAATGCCAGACACTTTCTACTGATTTGTCATACAGTAGGGTGTGGACAGAGAATTGTTCCAGAGAATTTGGATATGGCTCAACAGGTCAGGGGTAAGATAAGAAGGCACTTGTATGCCACTGTAAACATTATTATTAGCTTAACAGTCTTTGTATAAGGTGTTTTTTGTACATAAAATCCTCAAAAATGTTAATGACGATTTAGGCTGTTCATCCCCATGAGAAGTACAGTACAGTATTATAGAGTCAGAAGGCTCCTGTAATAAGACATTATTACTAATAACATAATCCTATAATTTCTAATCAATAAAGTGTCAAATTCCAGTAAGGCAGCAAGGTAAAAAACAGAATAAGTATTTAAGTGCAATGTAGAAGCTTGTAAATTTATATCCTTTTAACAATATTGTAGTATTATATAATATAATATAATAATGTAGTATACATTGAATATGAAATAGATTAATGGACAAACCTCCTCTAAGACTTATATGTCAGAATCACAGTCAGGTTTATTGGCCAAGTGTGTTAACACAAACACAAGGAATTTGGTTCCAGCTGTTTGTGACTCTTAAAAGTACTGACATAAATAACACTATACTGTACACTTAGCTTGGACTATGCAAGACAAGACAAAACAGACTATACAAGACAATACAGACGATGTGAGACAATATATCCAGGGGTCACTGACTATTTTTTATCAAGTAAACCTAATAAAACCATTTGGATGCATCTTCTGTTGCTCTGTAAAAGTTCACAGACATGTCTACCACATCAACAATAGACCACTATCACCGATTGGTGATTAGAGCATTGGGTGGCACTCTTCTCATCACAGCACAAAGTGTCACTTGTATGACTCAAGTAATTTCAGCAGCATTGCTGGGATTTTTAAACATTGTGTAAACTTCCTCTTCACTTTATTACACACAACTTATTGTGTAACTATTCAATGCATAAAATTAGATGCTGTAGCTTATCTTTTCGTTCATAACTGACTATTTTTGTCTATTTTCACTAACGTTTTCCCCACATTGCCCACAACGTCATTCTATGGCCTAGTGCTAATAGAGATCTGATTGATGCAGCAGCACTTTAATTCTTTAGTCTGTGCATCAATTGCAGGTAAATCTAATCATCTGTAAACCCTAGGTCTAAGTCTGTAGATTTCCCTGAGTGAGAAAGTCTGTGAACGGCATTTTTTTTTAGGTTTTTTCCTTTATTGTATAACAGCAAAAAGTGACCTTTATCTGTTATGTGCTCTATTAACCATGTGATGTCACAGAACACTAACGTCCCACAGGAACAAGGTGAAAGAAAAAAAGAACAAGGGGAATGAAACACAACACCAACAGGAACATATAAAGTGTTATGGCTTTCATTTGAACGGACACGTGTAGAGATATGAGGAAATATGAGGTGTCTTATCTAATTTCTATAGAAAATCGAACAGAAATGTTATATGGTAGTTATTCAAGGTTTATTATAATAGCGCCATAAAACATGTATGACTTTAAACTCCACCCACTTCGTCATTGTAGGGGCAGTGATGAAACCTGTGATGATGACTAAGGACACGACGATACAGCTTACTGACTACATTACCTGCCTTCCTTAAAGTCTTACTAATCTAGGTAACACCTGGCTGTTCAGGAATAAAACAAAAAGGTAAGTCACAAGAAGTTTTTCTGCTTGCTAAATAAGTTAGTGTTTCCGAAACACACCTGTATTGTACCTGTGTTAGCGGTGTACCTGTATTGTACCTGTGTTAGCGGTGTACCTGTATTGTACCTGTGTTAGCGGTGTACCTGTATTGTACCTGTGTTAGCGGTCTACCTGTATTGTACCTGTGTTAGCGGTGTACCTGTATTGTACCTGTGTTAGCGGTGTTAGCAATTACCATTTAAACTTTATAAACACGGACAAATCTCGGTTTATTCCTACTAGGCTATTTTTCCCACCCACAGTTTCTTTCTCACATGTACCTGACATTAAGTGCTTCGGTTATAAAGACATTAAGAACAAAAGTCATGTGTTTTAAAAAAAAAAAAAAAAAGAAATTTTTGCCAGGTAATTAGACGAACCTTAAATATGTGTGTGTTTTGTTTAGTTTTGTTTATCCCAAAGCGATAGGTAGTTAAAGTATAACCCGGAGCTCGGTTAATATTAAACCTGTAATAATAGCCGGGGTGAATATATAGTGCTAAACCGGATAAGCTTAGTAAGTATCTATCTATCTATCTATCTATCTATCTATCTATCTATCTATCTATCTATCTATCTATCTATCTATCTATCTATCTATCTATCTATCTATCTATCTATCTATCTATCTATCTATCTATCTATCTATCTATCTATCTATCTATCTATCTATCTATCTATCTATCTATCTATCTATCTATCTATCTAATACACCAGGTTTAAAAGGAAAAGATGCGCGAGACCCCGTGCTACAGGCTGATCATCTTCCTCACATGTCTGATGAAGGTTACAGAAATCCAAGGTGCGATCTGGGCATTCCATTATTTTTATTAAATCCCCTATTGAAAGGATTTGGTAATTGGTGTCCCTGGCTCCCTTTTTTTGTTTGTTTGTTTACTAAATGTGTTTTTGTGGGTTTTTTTTTTGTTGTTGTTGTTTATTTGTTTTTTGTCAATTTACTTTCAGCTCACTTTCAATTTATAGACAGCTCTTTAGGTTGTAGAGTATAAATCATACAGCAGGTGTATACACAGATATTACTAATATAATATATATGTACATTCACCTGGTCATTCAAAATTATTCTCGTTAGTTTAATCAGGTGTTGCTCCTCCATTTATTGTTGCATAACATTTACGTTTCCAGCATTTAGCATACACCTTTACGCCCATACGATTTACATTTTTATTTCATTTTATGCAACTGAGCAATTGAGGATCGTACACTCATAACCTTATGATTGGTATTCCAGCACCTCAACCACTAGGCTACCACATCCCATTACAAAGCCTTGAGTAACCCGAACAGGCTTTTCCTTTATGTGAACATTGCTGTGGAATTTCCTTTCATTCAGTCACAAAAATATAACCGATGTCTGATTTCAGGTAGTTGTGTATGACTCACAATCTCTCACAAGCTGCAACCTTGTCATTGTTCACTCACCTTCTGGTCCATCTGAAAATAACAGAGGAATAAGTTTACAAAATCAAGTAGTAGTCAGGTTTGGAGATGGCTCTAGGTTGTGTCCATGCTTACATAGCTACCTATTTAATATGATTTGACTAACAGTGTGTATAACGTCTAACAGACAGTGTGAAATAGACTTTATTTATTTATTTATTTACGTCTGACTGCTGTTCTAAGAGCTAGCTTTTATAGGGAGGAGAATATGACAGCACCAACAAGAGTACACGCAATAGTATGAAGAATTAAGGCTGGTTCCTATTTCTTTCTAAGTGTAGATTTATGTAGTCATATCAGCAACTGACTGAGTCTCATTTAAGTTGTGTATATATATTCTATTTTATCTTCTCAGCACAATGTGAGAGACCTGATGTTGGGGAAAACAGGATTATAGTCGATGACCCGGGACAGCAGATGTTACCAAATGGATCTACATTAACGTTCAAGTGTGCTACTGGTTATCGGCCTGTGGATTTATCAGCTTCCAAGATGATCACCTGTGTGGGAACCCAGTGGACCGAACTGGAGCTTAACTGCACGAGTAATTCTCCTTATAGATATTTTATTATTCCTCAAGCTTCATGAATTTTCTTTCAGAATGTTTGTATACCTGAACATTTTGTGTTTAGAGTTGAGTTAAATGATAATAATAATTTATTTGCGTGTTTGTTTGTTTTGCATCTTCACTTTGGTTTTATTTCTTGGTTAATGGAATTACAAATGCAATACAAAACCAAAACAAATGCTTAAAGCTAAAATTCAAGTGATAATATACATATAAATGGTGGCAGATATCAATAGTGAAGCACATATCTATATGACTGAAAGTAATGATGCCATCTAACAGATGTAGTCATCGAATTATTCTAATTATAAGCCGCAAACTCAGCTACTAAAGAGTTAGCTGTCAGTGCCACTCCCAAGCCCAGATAAATATACAGTAGGAGGGTTGCAGCGGGAAGGGTATCCACCTGTGTTAAATCTAATATGTGGCCCACGTGATCCGCTGTGGAGACCCCGAACAGGGAGCGGCCGAAGAAAAAAAATAAATACATAAATAAAAAATAATGAGAGGGATTTATTTTCTGTAGCATTGCCATGTCTAACTTTTTGTGTTTGTACACTTTTAGAAAAGAGCTGTGGAGCCCTTCCTGATTTCCCCAATGGGAAATATACTTATCCAAATGGAATTCTGTTCGGTGCAACCGCCATCGCACAATGTAACACAGGGTAAAGTCATACAGCCCTTTATTCTTTTGTGTGTGGACTTTGATTTCTTGTCATGTTGTTCACATGTGGATGGACACATATTGTTAGCATGTGTGTTTAGAGCTTGTCATTTTGTCTATTTGTAGGTTTGTGCTTCTTGGAGAAAATATTAGAAATTGTCGTGAGAGTGGATGGGATGGGAGAGACCCTGTGTGTGATGGTATTGAAAGATTTTCTGTTACATTATACAACTGTAAAAGAAAGAAATCTTCCAAATGGCACCTTTAAGCAAATTGTTTTCTTTCTAGTGGTGAAATGTGAACCACCTCCCAGTATACAGAATGGAATGTTTGATCCCCTGGACGATTTATATAACTATGGACAAGCAGTCACATACTCATGTATTAGAGATTTCAGTCTTATTGGAGAATCAACAATAGTCTGTTCTGATAATGGAACTTTTCATCCTCCTCCTCCTCAGTGTTTATGTGAGTTACGCTAGAGATTTTTGTTCTCTGTTAAGAAACAATATTTTCCATGAAAGCTGTTATGCAGTATTTTTTATTATTTAAGCTTCTGTTCCTTCTTTTCTTGTGCAGTGGTAGAGTGTGAGGCACCTAACATTAAAAACGCAGTTCGAGTTGAAGGAAAACCACCACCTTACAGATATAAAAATTTCGTCCGATACCAGTGTAATGAAGGCTACACAATGAATGGAACTGGTTACCTGGTATGTGAAGAAAACGGATGGAATCCACCTCCTCCTGAGTGCATCAGTAAGATTAATCAGTGTTTTACCATCATGAGATTCTGACTTGACAATGAGAGGGTTAGTCTCTGGTCCTACACTACATTTGTGTCTCTATTAAAGTAGTCAGAAGTTATGGAATATTCTATTTCACATTAATATAGTATGAAAGGACCAGTTAGAGTGCTTTTCCCCATCATATTCATCTGGGTTATTGTTTTTATACAGTACTATACACACTTTATATTCTATTTTATCTTCTCAGCACAATGTGAGAGACCTGATGTTGGGGAAAACAGGATTATAGTCGATGACCCGGGACAACAGATGTTACCAAATGGATCTACATTAACGTTCAAGTGTGCTACTGGTTATCGGCCTGTGGATTTATCAGCTTCCAAGATGATCACCTGTGTGGGAACCCAGTGGACCGAACTGGAGCTTAACTGCACGAGTAATTCTCCTTATAGATATTTTATTATTCCTCAAAGCTTCTTGAATTTTCTTTCAGAATGTTTGTATACCTGAACATTTTGTGTTTAGAGTTGAGTTAAATGATAATAATAATAATTTATTTGCGTGTTTGTTTGTTTTGCATCTTCACTTTGGTTTTATTTCTTGGTTAATGGAATTACAAATGCAATACAAAACTAAACCAAATGCTTAAAGCTAAAATTCAAGTGATAATATACATATAAATGGTGGCAGATATCAATAGTGAAGCACATATCTATATGACTGAAAGTAATGATGCCATCTAACAGATGTAGTCATCGAATTATTCTAATTATAAGCCGATAACCCAGCCACTAAAGAGTTAGCTGTCAGTGCCACTCCCAAGCCCAGATAAAAATACAGTAGGAGGGTTGCAGCGGGAACGGTATCCACCTGTGATAAATCTAATATGTGGCCCACGTGATCCGCTGTGGAGACCCCGAACAGGGAGCGGCCGAAGAAAAAAAATAAATACAAAAATAAAAAATAATGAGAGGGATTTATTTTCTGTAGCATTGCCATGTCTAACTTTTTTGTATTTGTACACTTTTAGAAAAGAGCTGTGGAGCCCTTCCTGATTTCCCCAATGGGAAATATACTTATCCAAATGGAATTCTGTTCGGTGCAACCGCCATCGCACAATGTAACACAGGGTAAAGTCATACAGCCCTTTATTCTTTTGTGTGTGGACTTTGATTTCTTGTCATGTTGTTCACATGTGGATGGACACATATTGTTAGCATGTGTGTTTAGAGCTTGTCATTTCGTCTATTTGTAGGTTTATGCTTCTTGGAGAAAATACTAGAAATTGTCGTGAGAGTGGATGGGATGGGAGAAACCCTGTGTGTGATGGTATTGAAAGATTTTCTGTTACATTATACAACTGTAAAAGAAAGAAATCTTCCAAATGGCACCTTTAAGCAAATTGTTTTCTTTCTAGTGGTGAAATGTGAACCACCTCCCAGTATACAGAATGGAATGTTTGATCCCCTGGATGATTTATATAACTATGGACAAGCAGTCACATACTCATGTATTGGAGATTTCAATCTTATTGGAGAATCAACAATAGTCTGTTCTGATAATGGAACTTTTCATCCTCCTCCTCCTCAGTGTTTATGTGAGTTACGCTAGAGATTTTTGTTCTCTGTTAAGAAACAATATTTTCCATGAAAGCTGTTATGCAGTATTTTTTATTATTTAAGCTTCTGTTCCTTCTTTTCTTTTGCAGTGGTAGAGTGTGAGGCACCTAACATTAAAAACGCAGTTCGAGTTGAAGGAAAACCACCACCTTACAGATATAAAAATTTCGTCCGATACCAGTGTAATGAAGGCTACACAATGAATGGAACTGGTTACCTGGTATGTGAAGAAAACGGATGGAATCCACCTCCTCCTGAGTGCATCAGTAAGATTAATCAGTGTTTTACCATCTTGAGATTCTGACTTGACAATGAGAGGGTTAGTCTCTGGTCCTACACTACATTTGTGTCTCTATTAAAGTAGTCAGAAGTTATGGAATATTCTATTTCACATTAATATAGTATGAAAGGACCAGTTAGAGTGCTTTTCCCCATCATATTCATCTGGGTTTATGTTATATTCAGTACTATACACACTTTATATTCTATTTTATCTTCTCAGCACAATGTGAGAGACCTGATGTTGGGGAAAACAGGGTTATAGTCGATGACCCGGGACAGCAGATGTTACCAAATGGATCTACATTAACGTTCAAGTGTGCTACTGGTTATCGGCCTGTGGATTTATCAGCTTCCAAGATGATCACCTGTGTGGGAACCCAGTGGACCAAACTGGAGCTTAATTGCACGAGTAATTCTCCTTATAGACATTTTAATTTTTCCTCAAAGCTTCTTGAATTTTCTTTCAAAATGTTAGTGTATGTGAACATCCTTCATTTGTGTTTAAAGTTGAGTTAAATAATAACAACACTGATAATAGATATTAATATTATTGTTATTATTACATTCTACCGGTGTTGGAATTACAAATGCATACCATAGGAATAAAATAAAACCAATGGTTTTAAACCTAAACTTGAGGTGATATGTAAAAATGGTGGTTGATATCAACCTATGGCTATACGACTGAGAGTAAAAATCCCATGTAGTTCTACAAATTGTAATGAGAGGGATTTATTTTCTGTAGCATTCTGTAGCATGTCTGAATTGTTTGTATTTGTACACTTTTAGAAAAGAGCTGTGGAGCCCTTTCTGATTTCCCCAATGGGAAATATACTTATCCAGATGGAATTCTGTTCGGTGCAACCGCCGTCGCACAATGTAACACAGGGTAAAGTCGTTCAGCCTTTTATTCATTTTTTGTCATGTTATTCACATGTAAATTACTATATTTTGTATATTTACAGCATGACATTTTGACTATTTGTAGGTTTTCGCTTCTTGGAGAAAAAACTAGAAATTGTCATGACAGTGGATGGGATGGGACAGACCCTGTGTGTGAAGGTAATGAAAGATTTTCTGTTACATTATAAAACTGTAAAGAAAGTTATTTTCTTTTCCAGCGGTGAAATGTGAACCACCTCCCAGTATACAGAATGGAACGTTTGTGCCAATGAGGCTTGTTAACTAATGAATTGCTTCCATGTGGAAGCAGTAGCTGACCTGATATATTTACTTTACATCCTTTAAATATCTGTAGGTTCGTGTATTCTGTATAAACACACAGTTAAAAGAATCCAGTTGGAAAGTCCTGTACACACTGCAGACAAGTGTACAATGTGCCTTAGTCTTTATATTGTGCTTCTTTTTATTCTAGTTTCTCGAATTAATCTCACCACATCTCCACCATCAGACAGTAAGTAATTAATTATTATTTTTTATAATTCTTAAATCATAAAAAAAAAAAAATGCTTTGAAATTCACTTTGTCCTAGAGACTGGACTCATATCGATTGAGTAACTGTGTATTATTTACTGTACAGGCACCTGTTTGAAGCCCAGTGTAATCATTATAGCTGTGGTTGTACGTCTGCTGTTGTCCTTCTAGGTAAGAAGGTCACAATTATAGATGATTTGTGTTGTTACCATACTATAAAACATATCATGAAACTTATTTGCCAAATATAAATACATGACGGGATCAGGAACAATAATGAGTTAATTGTTGGACAAATATAAAAATTTTAGCACATGAATAAGTGCTTTGAGCTGAATAGATACATACCTGTAGGTATTGATAGATTACTTAGAGAGAAAGTAGTAAAAAATCCACAAAGCTAGTATACACTGACTGTTCAAAATATTGGGAATATTTCTGTCATCGTGACTTCCGTCATTTTTGGTCTCTGTTTTCTCTCTGCTTATTTACTGCACTGCCTAAAGCAAATTGTTACAGCATTGGTATCTTTTTTTTTTTTCTCACCTATTGTCCAATTTTTTTTTCTCTAGGACCCAAGAACTATGATTCTGACTGATGCCAAATTGTTTTGATAAGACTGATGAACTCATAGAAGTGATGTCCATTGATTATTTACAATCTTAGCGGTTGCCTTTCAGGAAAGCTGTTTTCCTGATTTTTATAGATTAGGTACAATTTTGCACTGTGATCTTTGTCTGGTATGAGTGTGTTTTAAATTATTATGTATTATTTAACAAATATAGTGTTAACTCTATTCCCAGTTTTAATGTTGTATTCCTGCCAGAGACACTGCCTTCTGTAAAACATCCAGTGCAGGGGACAAAGCATTTAAAAATTCAACATCGAAATGGTTATTCAGTGGAGCCCAAAAAAAGCACAAAAATCAATTCTAGAATTTGGAATTTGGTGTTTTTCTAAAAATTAGATGTAATGAATAAAATACTGCACAGGTTTTTTTTGTCAGTCATTTTGCATTTCTTATAATTAGCTAATGTATATAAACACAGATTAGGATGGAAGAATGTAATTGCATTTCACTGCTATGTATTAATGCATGGGAATGTACATCAAAATCTATCTGAGAGTCTGTAGAAAAGTGTAGGATTCGTTTTAGATTGCTTACGATTATGCAGTATATAACATTTGGACACCACATGTATGGCCAAAGGCATATGACCTTGTTGGACATCCCAGTCAAAAACATTACCGCATTACAAAATATGGACTCTAAAAATATGTGGTTATGACTGTGGGTGGTTCAAACACCTGTACTCAGTATTTAGGAGGAGTGTCCACAGACGTATTGGGTATTTGACTATACACTTTGATATACTCGTTATGACTACTGATACTTGTATCCCTTAATGTAATCTTATACCAATATCAATATCAATATTTAACATTTGGATTAAAAACACTCCACAATACAAAATCTGTTTGCATTAAATTTTTATTTTGTAATTACTCTTTATCTGTCATTGTTTCTATGGTGTGATTTGTTTATTCCTAATCTTTCTAGTTGTGTTATAATTTATTTTAGTTTTTAATGTTAATACCATTTAATAGTTACAAAGTTTATAATAATAATAGTTAAATATTTGTAATGTTTAGGCATTTAATCCTTAATTGTTTACTTTGCTTTAAATATGTTATGTCTCCTGTGCAAACACAGCTATGTCTGATTGACAGAAATGCTTATGGTAGACTAATCTATAAGGCGCATTTAAAAAAAACTTTTATGAGTTGAAGACTGGAAAAACGTAGCCTGGTCTGATGAATCTTGATTTCTGCTGAGGCACATAAATGGTATTATCAGAATTTGGCATAAATCTATGAACCCAACTAGCCTTGTTCCAGGCTGATGCAAATCGTGAAATGGTATGGGGAAAGATTTCTTGACGCTTTAATGCTTCATTGATTGCTTGATTCATTGCTTGAATGCCACAGAATATTGATACTGAACATCCTTTAATAGCTACAATTTACCCATCCTCTAATGGCTACTTCTAGCATGAGAATCAGAATCAGGTTTATTGGCCAATTGTGTTGACACACACAAGGAATTTGGTTTCAGCTGTTTGTGACTCTCAAAAGTACAGACCTAAATAACACTATACTGTACATTTAGTTTGGACTATACAAGACAAGACAAAACAGACGATGTGAGACAATATAGAGAGAATGAGTATTAAATGTGAATACAGGATATATGACAGTAATGTACATAAAGTGTGAGAAGTGCATGATAGTGCAAATAACAATATTATAATAAACTGGTTTTGTGGTCAACTGTGGCCTTCAAGTCACCAGATCTGAATCCAGTAGAGCACGTTTGGGTTTAACAGCATAAAATTGCAAAAATGTACACGAATTGAACATTGCAGGCATGTCAACGTTGACCAGAATCTCAAAGGAGTGTTTCCAGAATCCATGTTACAAAAACAGAGGGTAGGAAGATGTTACAAAGACCTGCACAGTATTTGTAGCTTCAGAGACATTTTGGCTTCATGTTACAGACTTCACTCATACACAGAAAACTAGAAAACCAACACAAAAAAGGTCACAGGATCTGAAGTGTCCTAGCCCTGTCTTTGTTTTATGTAGCACCATGATCCTGGATAAACATTGTCTCACATATCGCAACAGCTATATTTGGTTGAAATGACAATAAAAGCTTCTTGACTTGACTTGTTTTCTTTCATGTGAGTGAGAGCAAAGAAAGGACACGTCAGAACTTCAGAATGGGTTTTAACCTTGTTAGGATTTTTAAAAAAAAATAATTATATGACTGATTTATTTGTATTTTTGGCAGTAAACCAGTAAAGTGTGTCAAAAAAAAATAAGAAAAGCGTTTAGCTTCCCTCTCCTTCAGTTCTCTCCAGCGCTGGAAAGCTGATCCTATATTAACATGTCCTACTTCTTGCCTTATCGTAAGCCTTTTTAGCTTTCTTTCCTTGTTTTTTTATCCTCCTTGTCAATATTAAAACCGCTTTCTGCTAATGTCACACATGCGCACTGAACCCTCTCTCCGCCCATATTGACAAGACCCGCCCCTTTCTGCTCATTGGCTACACGTTAGTTTTGATTTTTGTTTTGTTTGGTGGCCCAACGCAGTTTTCTGAAGCATTTCTCAAATATCGGAGACCCTGCCTTCAACTAACCAATATTACTGACCGTATTGCTGCAGTGAAAAGAAGTCGGAGTGAAAATAACACTGAAAACCATGTGGGAGACACCGAGCTACACCCTGATCGTCCTTCTCATATGTCTCATGAAGGCTGGAGAAATCCGAGGTACAATCCGTTTTAATGAATAAATACAGATTAACTTTAATCATCTGTTATCTCTACCTTATTATATGATACTATGCGACTGTGTTTCACCCGATTTTCACTTTATTTCACCCAATTTTTTCACATCGATTGATGAGTTGGTTGGAAAAAACCACTAGTATAAATAATCTGGAACAAATTGGGTAAGAAATAATAATACAGATGATAAACAGAAGGGTTTGTTATGGAAATTAGATTAATACACATACAGATGACCGAAGCAACAATATGATATCTTGGACTAATCTGAATCACACTGATGACTTGCAAAACAGTTGACAGAAAGAAGAAGGATATTCTGAAATGGAAAACTATTTAGAAATGAATACAGTATTAAAAGAAATGTTTATGGACTATCTCACTTTGGTTATTTGTAAAAAATAAAATAAAATAAAAAAATCTGTGAAGAGCAAAAAGTGTGCGTTTGGGGCAAACAGTGGTGATTATTGCGTGATCATCTCAGTCACCTTCTCAATTCACAACCAGCAAATGTGATGTGAACCAGAGAGCCGTATCGAGTGCAGGACAATGGTATCATAAAACCTCTACACTGATTACTTGGGCAGTCTTTTCGTAGACACACCCCACGATGCCCATAGACTCTGCCACATTTAATCTGTTTGTAAAGTATTTCAGCCAACTGCTTTTACATAGACGGGGAAATAAACGTGTTGGGAAAAAAAATCTTAGTAGAAATAATTAAAATATTATTCCTTACAATACTATAACCAAAGTAAAGTATTAGGCCTTGCAAAATATTACAATTGCTGTCATAAGACATATGTAGGTGATGTTGTAGGCCAAAGATGTTTATTGCAACCAGATTCGGGGCTGTTAGGCCTAGTCAGTCTGAGCACATTTGTAATAACAACTTGTTATGTAGAAGGGAAAATACCATTGTTCCCAGACCTTAGCTCATAAATTGTTATGGAAAATGAAGAACACCATGGTTCTCAGACCTTGGTCCATAGCAATAACATGCTCTTTTGGAACTTTGTGGCAAGAGACCTAGTAAAACTAAAAGAATCGCTGGTTGCACTTGTTCCAAAATGGGAGCGTAGTTAAATAGTGAAGTTGTACAAATTCCTTGTAAACGTGAAACCCACAGTACTTGAAAATAAAGGTTATTATGAATCTGATGTTCTCTGAAGCAATCAAGTAAATAGATGGATGTAGTGTACTGTAGGTATTACTATGATGAACCACATTCATATAAGTGTATTTAATGCTGACTGACTCGTGTGCAGCTAACCATGCTCGTAATGGCCAGCTGAAAAACCATGGGAGCTCATTACAAAAAAAAAAATCATTAAATGGACTGTGAATTGGGTTCAAGGAGTAAAAAAATGTATTGTATATGACTGATCTCAACTGATTAACCTTTTAAATCTATGATACAGTTTCTGGAATAAACACTTAATTTTTATGGCCTTAAAAAAGAGAACATAATTTAATATATATTTTTTGGTAGTCTTTACGATTGCTAGATAAACTCGTACACCATTGCAATATGGAGTTACTGATGCATGCATATTAAAACTGATTTGTACTAATATTACATTTATTTATCTTTTATCTTCTCAGCACAATGTGCCAGCCCCGTTATTGGGGAAAATAGGATTCCCACTGAACCTTCAAGGCAAGACAATTTCCCTGATGGATCGACACTAACATACAAATGTTCCACTGGTTATGTACCGAAGCAGCCTGGAAGTTCCAAAACAATCACCTGCAAGGGAAACCAGTGGACTGAACTACAACTTCAGTGCAAATGTGATTTTCCTCATAGACATTTTCTCATTCTAGCTTTTTCCCCTGATGTGTTTGTAGTGATGGTGGGGCTTTAATTGTTTATTTTTGTACTGTCCATGGTGCAAAGCATGCATGTCAAGACATTTTATATATATTTTTAGTAAAGTCCTGTGGAAGTCCGGGTGAAATTTGGAATGGAAAATATTTAACTCCAAATGGAATTGACTTTGGTGCAACAATCACTGCACAGTGTAACGAAGGGTTAGTAAAGTTGTGCTCTTGTTTTTTATATATATTTTTAAAACTTACTCTTTGTTTAAATATATTCATGCAAATGCACAAAACATTCTTGTGTACATAAGATTTAACATACCATTGCTGTTTGTAGGTATATGCTTGTTGGAATGGGAACTAGAAATTGTCGAGATAATGGTTGGGATGGGAGAGACCCTGTGTGTGAAGGTAATGAATTTTATGATGATTTTGTGTTCAGTGGTAGTAGACAATTTGTTTGTTTGTTTGTTTGTTTTAAGCAGTTTGTTGTTGTTGTTTTTTGCTTTTCAGTGATGAAATGTGAACCACCTCCTAGTATACAGAATGGAAATTTTGATCCCTTGGATGAGGTTTATAATTATGGGCTGACAGTCACATACTCTTGTGAAAAAGATTACATTCTTTTTGGAGAATCAGCAATATCCTGTTCTGACAACGGATCCTTTCCTCCTCCTCCTCGGTGTTTAAGTAAGTTAGTAAGTTTAAGTTCTGTCTGCATTTATTTTTTACTTTACAGAAATCAGTTGTGATGCACCTGCAATTGAAAATGCGATTAGAATTAAAGGCAGGTCACCACCCTACAAATATAAAGAGTTTGTCGAGTACCAGTGTAATAAAGGCTACAAAATGGAAGGATCGGGCTACCTTATATGTGAAGAAAACGAATGGAAACCACCTCCTCCAGTGTGCATTGGTATTGAACCACGTTTTATGACTTGTAGTTTTGATTCATAATCAAAGGTTTGATATTTTCACCCAGCCAAATTAACAACAGCTCATAGTCATGGTGGATGTCAACTTCATATAGACAAATTTTCACACCAACAGCTTTTAGATTTTATACCAAATGGTGTGAAAAAGTAAAAAAACAAGGATAAAGAGTCTTGCTGATGAGAGATTGGATGAAAATGTCCAGAGCTGAGCTGACAGGAAGTCTCTAATAACAACCATGGTGAGCAAAAGTAACTCGGCATGAGCGGCAGAAGTGACCGATGTGGTCTTCTGCTGTTGCATCCTTCAAGGTTTGATGCTTTGTCCATGCTGAGATGCTTTTCTGCTCACTGTGGAGTTACTTCATTTTCTGGCACCAACATTCATGCCACGATCATGCGAAAATTTTAAACTATAGTATTGACATTGTTGTTCCAATAGCTTCTGATGTGTATATAGTCACAAATGGTTTGTTTGAATTCTCACTTTTCATTTCTTTCTTATTTAAATAGAAGATAAAATAGGCCCAGGTCCAATCCCAGTCACTGATGCTCCCCTAGATGATAAAGGTAAGTTGTATTTTCCAAATGGACCAGCACTAATAACGATCCTCATTGTTCTTGGATTTGTTAAATACGGATGTGTATAACGTCGAACAGACAGTGTGAAATAGACTTTTCTTAATTTATTTATGTCTGATTGCTGTTCTAAGAGCTAGCTCTGTAAATCCTGAATTTATAGGGAGGAGAATATGACAGCACCAACAAGAGTACATGCAATAGTATGAAGAATTAAGGCTGGTTCCTATTTCCTTCTAAGTGTAGATTTATGTAGCCCTATCAGCAACTGACTTGTCAGGTGGTTACACCCAGTGTTGAATTCTTTGACCTCTATTTGGATCAAAATTTTAGACACATCCTGAAATACGGTCATGAAGAAAGAATAAAAATATTTACTCCAACAGTCTTTTTCTTATCAATAGTATATCATTTTGGATAGTTAATGTATTGCAGAAAAAATGTTCCCACTTATCTGGGTCCAGATACCATCTCAGCAATGTTTGGTTTGCACAAATGGACTCGACAATATCTTTTGCATCCAATGAGAATATTTTCATAAAACACTTCACATGAGGCTCTTTTAAGTTGTGTATATAAATTCTACTCTTCTCAGCACAATGTGAGAGACCTGATGTTGGGGAAAACAGGGTTATAGTCGATGACTTGAGCCAGCAGACATTCCCAAATGGATCTACATTAATGTTCAAGTGTTCTACTGGTTATCGGCCTGTGGATTCATCAGCTCCCAACATGATCACCTGTGTGGGAACCCAGTGGACCAAACTGGAGCTTAATTGCACGAGTAATTCTCCTTTTAGACATTTTATTATTCTTCAAAGCTTCTTGAATATCCTTTTAGAATGTTTGTATACCTGAACATTTTGTGTTTAGAGTTGAGTTAAATAATAAAAAAAATAATAATCATAATAATAATAATTTATTCGCGTGTTTGTTTGTTTGTTTTGCTTCTTCACTTTGGTTTTATTTCTTGGTTAATGGTATTACAAATGCATACCTTATGGGTAAAACTAAACCAAAGGCTTAAAGCTAAAATTCAAGTGATAATATACATATAAATGTATATCTGTATCGATAGTGAAGCACATATCTATATGACTGAAAGTATGTGATGTTGCAGTTTTTTCCTGTCCTGTTTTGTTGCTGCTCCAAACCAGGGGGCCGTTTCAGAAAGGAGGTTCAACCAACTCTGAGTTTAAACTTGAACTCTGAGTTGACAAACCCTGAGATGGGAAACTCTGAGTTTTCGGTTACAGAACAGCTGAAATTAGTTAGTTTTATGAACTCTAAATTGACTGACTCTCAGTTAAGCGCGTACAACACAACTTAAAAAAAGCCATTATCAATGGAGCGCAGATATAACAAGTCACCATGGCAACAGCATCAGACAAAAGAAAAGTCTGCATATTTCTCTCCAGCAGAACCGGAAGTGCTTATTCAAGCGTATGTAGAATATGAACACGTATTTTTTTTAAAAAAAAGCAACACTGCTGTATAAAACAATAGTGGATTTAACATCAAATTTTAAAAATGTGTGTGTGTGTGTATATATATATATATATATATACACACACACACCTTTAAAAGTTATATTTTTAATGTAAACTTCTCCCTCTAGTTACATACTTTGTTCAATTCAAGGACAATTCATGCAATTGTATATTGTTTATTTCTTGTCTCTCCTTATTGTTCAAGTGGTTGAGGTTGATATGAGATTTAGAAAGTAATTAATAAGTAAGTAGATCAAATTAGTAAGTAGACCAATACTTTCTAGAGATAGTAATTATTACATTAATCTAATTAGACTTGTTGAAGATGTAATTTGTAGTTAGTAATTAAGAATTATTTTAGAGTAAATAGTAAATAGCCAAATGTTACAATATCAGAGGTGAAAGAACAGTATTTTATTTTATCATGAAACAACTCAAAAATTGTCAGAAAGCGCTTAAGAGCGAGGCTCACTTTCCTGACAGCTCTGCAAACAGTAGCCTTACTAATATGTTCTGCATCCCAGATGTTATACACAAAACTACAATTTGCAAAAAAAAAAATAAAAAAACGTAAGGCAACGCAAAGCATCTGCTCGGATGTAAGAGCACGGCCGCGATGGCTGATGTAAGGATGGATGACATTATGGATCTTATTGACTGTAAAGAAAAACGGTATCGCTCAAATAAAAATGCATAGGGATGTGACAAAAATCCACTCTGGGCTCAAAAGAATTAATACAGACTCTTCATCAACAGGATCGTCCATAAAAGGACACGCCATTTCATTAATTTTACATTTACGGCATTTAACAGACCCCCTTACCCAGAGAGACTTATATTTTGTTTCAATTTATACAACTGAGCAATTGTGTGCTTAACTTAACCTGCTTTCTCGGGTTTAACATACCTCCCTTTCTGAAACGGAAAACCCAGAGGTTCCCTCATTTCAGGGTTAACATACTCAAGAGTTTTCACTTAACCTGCTTTCTGAAACAGGCCCCAGATTTTGATGGATGGATGCGTACAGGACAGATTCAATGATGGACCACATGGCAAAGCAAAAAGTTGTCTCAAGCACGTTTGGGTTTAACAGCATAAAAGTGCAAAAATCTGCACGAATTGAGCATTGCAGGCATGTCAACTTTGACCAGAATCTCAAAGGAGTGTTTCCAGAATCCATGTTACGAAAACAGAGGGTAGGAAGATGTTACAAAGACCTGCACAGTATTTGTATATAACATTCCTATAAAGTGCTCAGTGAGTCTGAGTACATCTGTCTCAGTCACCAACATGGGAATGAGCAGGGCTAATATTTTTACTGCTTACAGCCACTACAGAGCTTCAGAGACATTTTGGCTTCATGTTACAGACTTCACTCATACACAGAAAACTAGAAAACCAACACAAAAAAGGTCACAGGATCTGAAGTGTTTTCTTTCATGTGAGTGAGAGCAAAGAAAGGACACGTCAGAACTTCAGAATGGGTTTTAACCTTGTTAGGATTAAAAAAAATAATAATTATATTTCTAATTTATTTGTATTTTTGGAAGTAAAACCAGTAAAGTGTGTCAAAAAAAATATAAGAAAATTGTAAGAGTAGAGAAGACTGAGAAGACATTTTATTGAAACAGGCAGATATCCTTCAGGAGAAGGTGGATCAAAGTCAAAGCACCACCATTTTCCACCATTATCGGGTTGTTTTGTGTCTTTCCGAACTGTCAACAATAGCAGTCTATATATCCACACTGTCCGAGTTCCTATGTGTTTTGGCCCTTTCGGTACTCCATAGGACACGTTGCTAGTCATCTGACGAGTGGAATTTTCGCGTCTAGAACCCCAAGCGGAAACTAGAGGTAAATCCATGCAAGACGAGAAAAAGCGAGCTCATGATTCATTCTACTGTGAGTTTACGTGTAGAATGTTACGTTACTTGGTGAAGAATAGCTCATGTTCTCACAGGGTGTAACCACATTTCCGGTCATTTATTCAGGATCTGGTGGTGTTTAAAAGGCCGTACTCGGTTTTTAACAGGTTCGACGGAGCTTTTGGGGGATTTAAACTGAAAAGGTGAGCTTTATTCTTGTTTGTTGATGGTAAATTAGTTCCTCTGGGTTAAACCGGAACTAACTAGCTCAACGTTAATACGTTTCTGCCTTGTCTGCCATTGTCTGACAGTTCCTTCAAATTAAGTTAGCTTTGGTGGCTAATACAATATAAGGGACGATGTTCGGCTTTCGACAGTTTTCTGTTTAGGTAAATTAGATAAAAAACAAATGTTCTAGAGCATTATGCAGCGCTAGATATTCTGGAAAATAACGTTATTTTTTTTTTATTATTGTTAGTTTTATGACGAATCTGCGATGTTGCACGCTTTGTCATGTTTTCCGTTATCACCTGACATTAGCCTAAAGCTAACATGAATTACTCGGAATATTTAGTCAAAATCTAGTCCCACTAATATATAAATATATTTTTTACTAAGCAAAAATATTAAACCAAATGGAAAGCTAGTTACCTTCCTGTCGCGTTTTTGTTGTCGTTGTAAGGAAACAAACACAACCTGGTTAGCGAGCTATCTAGTTAACTAGCCCCACACACACACACACACACACACACACACACTTAACTAACCAATATTACTGACCGTATTGCTGCAGTGAAAAGAAGTCGGAGTGAAAATAACACTGAAAACCATGTGGGAGACACCGAGCTACACCCTGATCGTCCTTCTCATATGTCTCATGAAGGCTGGAGAAATCCGAGGTACAATCCGTTTTAATGAATAAATACAGATTAACTTTAATCATCTGTTATCTCTACCTTATAATATGATACTATGCGACTGTGTTTCACCCGATTTTCACTTTATTTCACCCGATTTTTTCACATCGATTGATGAGTTGGTTGGAAAAAAACACTAGTATAAATAATCTGGAACAAATTGGGTAAGAAATAATAATACAAATGATAAACAGAAGGGTTTGTTATGGAAATTAGATTAATACACATACAGATGACCGAAGCAACAATATGATATCTTTGACTAATCTGAATCACACCGATGACTTGCAAAACAGTTGACAGAAAGAAGAAGGATATTCTGAAATGGAAAACTATTTAGAAATGAATACAGTATTAAAAGAAATGTTTATGGACTATCTTACTTTGGTTATTTGTAAAAAAAATAAAATAAAATAAAAAAATCTGTGAAGAGCAAAAAGTGTGCGTTTGGGGCAAACAGTGGTGATTATTGCGTGATCATCTCAGTCACCTTCTCAATTCACAACCAGCAAATGTGATGTGAACCAGAGAGCCGTATCGAGTGCAGGACAATGGTATCATAAAACCTCTACACTGATTACTTGGGCAGTCTTTTCGTAGACACACCCCACGATGCCCATAGACTCTGCCACATTTAATCTGTTTGTAAAGTATTTCAGCCAACTGCTTTTACATAGACGGGGAAATAAACGCTCTTTTGGAACTTTGTGGCAAGAGACCTAGTAAAACTAAAAGAATCGCTGGTTGCACTTGTTCCAAAATGGGAGCGTAGTTAAATAGTGAAGTTGTACAAATTCCTTGTAAACGTGAAACCCACAGTACTTGAAAATAAAATTATTCTGAATCTGAAGTTCTCTGAAGCAATCAAGTAAATAGATGGATGTAGTGTACTGTAGGTATTACTATGATGAACCACATTCATATAAGTGTATTTAATGCTGACTGACTCGTGTGCAGCTAACCATGCTCGTAATGGCCAGCTGAAAAACCATGGGAGCTCATTACAAAAAAAAAAATCATTAAATGGACTGTGAATTGGGTTCAAGGAGTAAAAAAAATGTATTGTATATGACTGATCTCAACTGATTAACCTTTTAAATCTATGATACAGTTTCTGGAATAAACACTTAATTTTTATGGCCTTAAAAAAGAGAACATAATTTAATATATATTTTTTGGTAGTCTTTACGATTGCTAGATAAACTCGTACACCATTGCAATATGGAGTTACTGATGCATGCATATTAAAACTGATTTGTACTAATATTACATTTATTTATCTTTTATCTTCTCAGCACAATGTGCCAGCCCCGTTATTGGGGAAAATAGGATTCTCACTGAACCTTCAAGGCAAGACAATTTCCCTGATGGATCGACACTAACATACAAATGTTCCACTGGTTATGTACCGAAGCAGCCCGGAAGTTCCAAAACAATCACCTGCAAGGGAAACCAGTGGACTGAACTACAACTTCAGTGCAAATGTGATTTTCCTCATAGACATTTTCTCATTCTAGCTTTTTCCCCTGATGTGTTTGTAGTGATGGTGGGGCTTTAATTGTTTATTTTTGTACTGTCCATGGTGCAAAGCATGCATGTCAAGACATTTTATATATATTTTTAGTAAAGTCCTGTGGAAGTCCGGGTGAAATTTCTAATGGAAAATATTTAACTCCAAATGGAATTGACTTTGGTGCAACAATCACTGCACAGTGTAACGAAGGGTTAGTAAAGTTGTGCTCTTGTTTTTTATATATATTTTTAAAACTTACTCTTTGTTTAAATATATTCATGCAAATGCACAAAACATTCTTGTGTACATAAGATTTAACATACCATTGCTGTTTGTAGGTATATGCTTGTTGGAGAGAGAACTAGAAATTGTCGAGATAATGGTTGGGATGGGAGAGACGCTGTGTGTGAAGGTAATGAATTTTATGATGATTTTGTGTTCAGTGGTAGTAGACAATTTGTTTGTTTGTTTGTTTGTTTTAAGCAGTTTGTTGGTTTTTTTGCTTTTTAGTGACAAAATGTAAACAACCTCCTAGTATACAGAATGGAAATTTTGATCCCTTGGATGAGGTTTATAATTATGGGCAGACAGTCACATACTCTTGTGAAAAAGATTACATTCTTTTTGGAGAATCAACAATATCCTGTTCTGACAACGGATCCTTTCCTCCTCCTCCTCGGTGTTTAAGTAAGTTATGCAGAATTACATATAAACACACGTAAGCTCCAAATGACATTTAGGTTATAATTTGGATGTTGTAAGTAATGCTTAAACAGTACTGATATCATAACTGATTTGATTTGTTTTATTATATTTTTTAAGTCTTTTTTTTTTTTTTTTTGATCCTTTTTCTCATTTATATTTCTGTCTGCATTTATTTTTTACTTTACAGAAGTCAGTTGTGATGCACCTGCAATTGAAAATGCGGTTAGAATTCAAGGCAGGTCACCACCCTACAAATATAAAGAGTTTGTCGAGTACCAGTGTAATAAAGGCTACAAAATGGAAGGATCGGGCTACCTTATATGTGAAGAAAACGAATGGAAACCACCTCCTCCAGTGTGCATTGGTATTGAACCACATTTTATGACTTGTAGTTTTGATTCATAATCAAAGGTTTGATATTTTCACCCAGCCAAATTAACAACAGCTCATAGTCATGGTGGATGTCAACTTCATATAGACAAATTTTCACACCAACAGCTTTTAGATTTTATACCAAATGGTGTGGAAAAGTAAAAAGACAAGGATAAAGAGTCTTGCTGATGAGAGATTGGATGAAAATGTCCAGAGTGTTCTGAGCTGACAGGAAGTCTCTAATAACAACCATGGTGAGCAAAAGTAACTCGGCATGAGCGGCAGAAGTGACCGCTGTGGTCTTCTGCTGTTGCATCCTTCAAGGTTTGATGCTTTGTCCATGCTGAGATGCTTTTCTGCTCACTGTGGAGTTACTTCACTTTCTGTCATGATCATGAGAAAACTCCCAAATTAAAGCTGAAATTATAAACTAGTGTATTGTTGTTCCTATAGCTTCTGATGTATATAGTCACAAATGGTTTGTTTGAATGCTCACTTTTCATTTCTTTCTAATTTTAAATAGAAGATAAAATAGGCCCAGGCCCAGGTCCAGGTCCAAATCCAGGTCCAGGTCCAAGTCCAAGTGAAATCCCTAAGGTCACTGTTCCTCCCCCGCTTGGTAAGATGTATTTTCCAAACGAACCAGCACTAATAACGATCCTCATTGTTCTTGGATTTGTTAAATACCGATGTGTCATTTATTATAGTTTTTTAAATGTGGCAGGAGACACACAGTCCGAATAGAACAGCAATTCTCCAATGTTGCCATGTTAAAAGTACGGTCTTTACTAAATATCACAGGGTGTCCATGTTTTAGTAGCTACGTTCAGCCAGATTGCTAACATACTTTAGTATCATGATTGTAGATGTTTCACACTTGTTTTTTGAATTAATAAGCTGTAATATTCTTTTATTCACAGAAGAGCTTTCTGTTGGGGCTAAGATTGCGATCGGGGTCGGGGTCATGGTCATCGGCATCTTATTGGGTAAGTGTACATTGTTTAAAAAAAAAATTTTTTTTTTTGGAAAATAGCTGTATATGTCTATCTGTATATATCTTAAAATGAGCGTTAGTATAAAGCTGTGATTTAAATTACAACCAGCATTACTCTCAGAGCTGCTGTCCTGTTTTAATTCCAAAACAATAAATTGCATGATTTGTAGTATATCTCTGTTGTTTTCCATTTTAAACTATGTCCTGTTTTACCTTTCAGTATCTGGCATGTTTTATTTGAAGAAAAGGTCAGTGCAATCCTCGCTTCATTACAGTGAACACACTCATTATTGACAAAAAAGTTTGAGCTTGTTCTAAAAATAAATAAATAAAACTAATGCAACTTGTCGCATGCTCACAGAATGCAGCTTATTTTAACAAGAATGTCTTTCATGTCCATTTGCGTTGTTTCCCCCGCATTCTAATGTGCTCCAGAAAGATTCAGTAACTGCAACTGGTCCTGTCCTTCACATTAAAGATATTAATCTGCTGATTCATTTTACTTTGTAACATGCGCAAAAGTAAGAGCTTTGTTTGTTTGTAAGGGCTTTCAGAAGTGGAGTCAATTGTTTTGGTCACTTTATACCAGGGGTCGGCAACCCGCGGCTCCGGAGCCGCAAGTGGCTCTTTCATCCCTCTGCTGTGGCTCCCTGTAGATTTGGAAAATAAATATTTAATTTAAATTTATTTTATTTTAGTTAGTTAGTTTTTTTTTAAATGTAATTCTAAAATCTAAGATTATGATGCTCTTGTAACATTAAAATAAACCGTGTTTAATTTTTTTGTCGCTCAAATTATGCGTCATAACTGCCGACTTGCGAAATCCGACACACCGATGCAGACGCATTTTTGGTTTGCTGTAGCCGGCAAGTTAAAATTTTGATGTCATGCAGGACTGTCAAGTGTCACACATTGAGAGTGACAGTTTGGTCTTTTGTCACGCTCTCCCGCCACACATTGTATTTCTCACGCAGAAAAACTTTTTGACTAATTATCGTATATTTAATATGCGGCAGCGCACAAAATGTATCAGTCTGCACCGCTGTCTTTATGGAACCGGGCAGGAATCAGCCAATCAGGTGACAGCAGCACACCGTGTAGATAAATAAAGACCAGCAGCTTCAGATAACATTCACATCAAACATCACGATCAGGAAGAATTGATTTTGATCATAGCGTGGACGTTGGTGCCGGTTATAGTTACAGTGGTACAATTTCTTAAAGGATTAGCAAAAAAAAGTAATTAGAGGTTGTAAGCAGTGGGAATATACAACACGTTTTTCTTCAATTTTTAAAAATAAGAACTAATTGCAGATATGAACTCATGTTCATGAGAAAGTGAGGAAGAACTTTGTATCATAAACACCGTCGGATTAGTTCAAGGTATCATTTGCACAAACCTTTTGAATTTGGTGGTTTACTGAGTCTCTTTTTTTTTATATGGTGCGCTTTACTAAAATGACAAAGACCTGTGAAAATCTCCACTTAAACATCTTCATCACAGAACATGAACTGTCATGTAGTCACTTGCATGTCAGTGACTGGAAAAAGACCAGGTGAATTATTTCTTTATCATCTTATTCTTGGCGGATCTGTGCACATGATGGCCTCAGATTGAGATCTGTTTTTAGATGCTTTTCTGTTCATCACCGTTGTTAAGAGTGTTTGTATGAAGTACTATATCCTTTGTGTGTGTGTGTGTGTGTGTGTGTTTGTGTGGTGAAATTCTCAAACCAGCCCATCTGTTACCAACAACCATGCTACGATTAAAGTCTCAGAGATCAAAATCTCCTTCATTCGGATGTTTGATGAACTTTAACTGAAGCTCCAGGGTTATCGTTCCCATTAATGTTGCAATGTGTTTAGTGTGATCGTCGATAGTGATAGTGTTTCCCATTTTGTCGTGTGTGTGTGTGTGTATATAAATATAAAAATATATATATAATTTATTTATTTTTCATACAATTTGCTGAAGAAAATTGCTCTTAAATACAGAAAAATAGGATAACGTTTAAGATTCCAATGCTAAACTTTGGTTTCCAGAACTGGTTTCGGAAAGGTGCCCACTAGAAATGAAGAGCGCTCGTAACCACATCAGTGTCCTGGTAAGAAAATCCGATTGTCTCATATTCGATTCAATTCAATCACTTAAATCATTAGATTTGAGAGGAACTTGATCATTCTTTTTGATCGAATCTCGTTCTTTCTAAAATTTCTAAACTTAGCTCTGCGTCGGCTAATCGACTTCCCACGTGGTTTATATCACCGCATGACCTTCCACTCATACTAGCAAGTGACTACTCGCTTGTCACGATCAATCACTCGTATTTTTCTATAATATCTCCTTATACAGTAATGAGATGTCTCGTCTTTTAGATTCAGCTTTACTGAGTCGTCATAAATTCACTGCTGCTTGCTAGTGTGAATGTAGCATGCCATGTAACTAACCTGATTAAGCTTGCTGTGAGAAATGTTAGTGTTTGATGTCTGCTTAACCAACCTCATGCATGATCAATCATTGCCCAGAAATATTACTAGTCATACTGTCTGTATACTTGCTTGTATTTTATTTATTTATTTTAATTAATCTATTTATTTATTTATTTATTAGAAATTAGTCCCTGTGAAAATCGGCATTCCTCTGCTTCCTGATGGACTGTATGTTTTCCTCTGGAGCTCATCTTGGAGAGAGATTCTGTTTTTTTTTTTTTTTTTTTGTGCCAATCAGATTTTTCATGAATGTGCACTTTTTAGATTAAGTTTTAGTTTAAGACTTTATCCTTCAGGACAGGGGCTCCCGATCATTTGAACAACCTGGAGCTGGACCAATCGGAGTGTGAGTAGGCGAGGTAGCTGAGGATTTATTGGCTGTAACCATCTGATTTATTCTGATCTTTGGTGGAGATGATACGAGTTCTTACTCCTTATCATCATTTGACAAAAGCAAAACCAGAGACATGTCGATTGGTCTAAAAGCTTCCAGTCTTTCCATTGAAATCATGAAAATGATTGGGAACCCCTTTTTTTTTTTTTTAAACAACTACTGATTTTGAGCTCGAACTGTTAATTAATATTAGTTTAAATTTATCATCTTGTCTTAATTCAAATATTCTTTCTATACATACTGATTTGGTTTAGCTTCTCTTAGAAGTGCCTGGTGTGTGTGTACATTACATAACATATAACGCTAAATCCTTTTTAATGCACTTTTTAAGTTTGATCCTTCGTGCCGCCTTGTCTATAATATTCACTTGTAAGAGTCAACATGCTGTAATAGAAACAAGGAAACTAATATTAGACAAATTCCTTAACCAGAACGTCCTGATATCTCGCACTTCTAATGTTCAGCAATGTTTTCATCTTCCTTCACGTGTCCTACACCACTAGAAATATATACACCACCGGTAGCATGCTCGTCTAGCTTGTGCTCGCTGCATCTACATCACCGAGTGCGATTGTGCCACTTCAGCTTGGTTCAAAGCAGAAGGATGTTTCATCATTAAACATGACTTGTTGCAGTAACTTACACTTTAGAAACTATTCTTATCAGCAGCTGAGCTCAGTGAAGTCAAATTCTAATTGAATTACAACTTGCTATCAGCAAGTGATCTCCCTGACTATAATTTAATAGTCTTGTATCTTTTTATAACATTTATAAGACTAAAGATTGTGTTTGAGAATTGACTGCCATTAGAAAGCCTGTAGAAAAAAGGTCAATGGTTTGTGTTGTGTTTGACTTTTTTTTTTCTTTTTCTTTTCTCTATTTCAAAATAGTGGTGTTCTTTTTTTGTGTGTTCATCTAGTGAAATATAAGCATAGTGTTGAAACAGGCATGATTCGAGATTGATGCTTACTGAGCTTTTTATACATATATTTACACCATATATTTATTTTGACTGCTCATTCATTCTGATTTGTGGGAATATAATTATTTGATTATCTGCTCTTTTTTTTTATCAGTAAACCTTATTCTTCAGTAGTTCCACATGTTAACGGAGTGTCTTGAATGTAGAGTTTTTAGATAAGAAAAGAACAAGAACTAAAGCAATCCAGGCAACAGCATTTGCATTTCAGTGAAATAAGCCTAAAGATTTTCAACACCAGATTCAAATCAGAAGTAAATGTAATTGTTGTCGTTAGAATCAGATAAGAGCCTTTTTCACTTTCTTATTGGTTTTGAATAAAAGAAAATCCACAGTTTTTTCACCACAGAAAGTGAATTTCACATCCTGTCCCAGAGGAGTCTCGGAGGAATCTACAGAATTATTATTATTAATATTATTATTAAAGATTTATCGTCATCAAATCCTACAGGAGAGCTGCTTAAAATCAGCAATGTCGGTACATATTGCGGGCTACATGGAACACGGCTGTTTAAATTGTGCTTTTTCATGCTAATCTTATCAAATGTACAGAGCTAAATTTAAATTCAAATATATTGTTGCAGGGTTGCAACCTTCACCCAACAAATTGTACTTGCCTTTTTTTTTTTATTGTTAATATTTTCATTCAGTTGAAATCATACGAATGAGGATCTATTTTGTTTTCCCACTGATTAAATGTATATTCAGACACTTTTCACTGGTAATACATCCTTTATTTGGTTCAGGTTTTCCCCCAGATATAACCACATAACCACAAAGCCAATAGAAGGTTGTGTTTAAATCCTAAGGACAAAAAAATTTGCTAGAGCTCCGTCTTAGTTATAATCCACTTAAATAAATGAACAGGTGTAAACAAAAAACAGTAAATATGACCTGATGATATGCGGGTAAGCGGAGGCAGGTGTTTCCAGTCATTTTAGACCTGGTGTTGGATAAAATATACAGATGAGTACATTTTGTTTATTATTTTCAGTTAGATGAAGGTCAGATAATATCTCAAGTACAGAACGGTGTGGGGTTTTTTTGTGTTTGTCACACCAAAAAATGATCCAAATTAATTTATAAATAGATTTATTTCATCAGCATTCTTCTTTTGACCATGTAGCACTTCAAATGGCACAAATATACATACAAGCGTTCATTAAATTACACATCCTGCAGTTAGGAAACACGAACTCTTTATAAAATGGAAAAAAGTAATTGTTTTCTCTCTAGTAATAAATTTAATCGGATCACACAACTTCAACTTATTCAACTCTTACACTTATGTGATTTATTTGTAATTTAACCGTAAGAATGAAACCCATAAGTTGAAGTTGTAGAAATTGAATTCATTACTATAAGGTATAAAAATGTTATTTTTATTTATATACAGCCTTTTAGCAGTAAAGAACAAATGTGTAAACCTTCAGGGAACAGTTCTTTCCTCTATGAACCACATGTGAGCGGTGAAAGAGACACATCTTCAGATTTGCACAAAATCAGGATTGTGGAGGATTTTTAAGGGTTTGGACTCTACTTAATAAAAGTACTGTAATGTTGAGGTTTAGACTACAGCATTGATGTCTTTAATCATAGCAGTCAATACTGTCGGCTGCGATACGAATCACAGGTTTAAAGAATGAACTTGTTTCAAATGATCATTTCTATAGATAACAATATAGTGAATGACTGAGCAGATCTGAAGAGTCTCCAGTGTCAGTGATTTGTAGAAAGCAGAAGCAGCCTTAGGTATCTGTTCAGAATGGAGGGCTTGAAGGAAGCCACATAAAATAAGTCAAACAAAAGTTTTGTGTAACTAGAAACTAAATTTTTTTAAATAAATAAATAAAACTGATTTGCGTTGACAAACTCGTGTAGTAAGAGAGGAAGAAAAATTTGGTACGTGGTGTTATGTGAGGAACCAAACCGTTATGTGTAACACATCATCCCACCACCACACCATTGTTTAGTTTTGTCTAACTGAACACCACTCCTATAACTCAGGGATGTGAAAGAAGGTGGGAAGTTTAGGGAAGATTTAGTACTACACATCAGCTCTTTACAGAGATTAATGACTAAAAGACACTTCTGTAGTATTTAAAAAAAAAAAAAAAAGTAAAACTGAAGGCATTTTACTTCAGTAGTAAATTTGGCTTATGGCATTTTTGGCAAGTGCTACAACTCTTATGAAAAACAACTCGTCATTGTAGAAGACATTCAGTGTCAGAAAGGCAATAGAAAACTATTAAGAGAACAGCTAACTATTTTATACAATGAATACTTACATCATAAAGGGAAATTACTTTTCTGTAACAAACGTCAGCAAAACCAAGTGATAAACTACCTGAAACAGCACAAGGCTGTAGCGCTGATGACAGGATACAACGTGGAATGAAAACAGGTTTCCAATCGAGGTCAGCACAATCAAAACAAAACAAAAATCAAACACCGGAAAGTAATAGTTTGGCTTCGAATTACTCTGTCTGAGGCACTGAAATGCTCGGGCCTTTCGGATCGTCGAAGCGGTCCATGGTGTGCAGCTGCATGATCATGTGCAGGCCGTAGGCGAGGATGAATACCATGAGCAGAGAAGTGAGCAGCCCCATCCAGATTCCCGGTGTGAAGAAACTGGCACAGTCGCTGGCGTATGAGAAATTCCCTGTCACGTTGAAGCCCTGGATCTGTTTCAGAAAGTACAGTGTTTAATTAAATGAGAGGTTTCTGGATTTCTCTAGTGAAAAGCTTTCCAAAGCTGCTAAAGGAATTCAGTCAGTCAATCTGACAAACACAAATTCAGCTTATTATTGGCTAATAATGACAAAGTAAGCTATAAAGACAAAAAAAAAACACTTAAGAAAAAAATAATTGCAGGCATTGTCCAAAGCTTAAACTTGCTTGTAAATCAGGAACAGAACCTGCCTGCCATTTTGATTACATACAAATTAGTAGATTTTCTAGTTCTAGGCCCTGACCTGGGACTGCAGTGCTACAAAAACAACCAGTTACATACAGATACATTACTGCACTTGCTCATCAAATAAAAGAGTTTAACAGGAAATTAAGGATCACTTTGCCTGTTCAGAAGAAATCTAAAGCGACTGCCCAGATGGACTGATTCAATTCTCATTTATTTCGCTTTTACTGAAGGTTATGCTTTCCTCTAAAAATACTAGTTTAGCCATGAAATTCTTCAGATTTCACAATACAGTAAAACAGGGTGTGGTGCTAAAGTGTGTCCAACACATTTCTGCATTTTTTTTGGGTGCTTTGTTTTCTGCTGGAAATTAAGGAGTTTTCTATGAAGCTCATTATTCAAATGGTTATTTTTTGGAGCCGTGGAGTTTGTTATTCTAGAACGTTCCACCAACAGAACATCCATAAAGTGAGGACTGGATTAAAACTATTCAATTCACATGAGCAATAAAACTGGCTAAAAACTATAGGACTAGTGTATATAAATATATATATATATATATATATATATATATATATAGATATATATATATATATATATATATATATATATATATATATAGATGACAGTGGACTTTAATTCCTACTGATTTAACACACAAAAAAGAAATGAAATGAAAAAAGATCCATTCCTGGGCCATAGTTTGAGAACCAAGGGCTTAAAAGTATGACAGGGAATGTAGGAAGGTAGGGATGAGTCACGATCATGTGACAGGAGCTCGACCATGTTGATTATAATACGAAGTGATGTCGGGAACATCTGAGGATCATGCAAGACACATAGGACAGTGCTGATACGGAGTGTGAAGGTACCTGGAAGTCAGTGAAGAGGATGCTCCAGCGGGTGGCGTTGTCTGTCAGAGTGCGTGGTACCAGTAGTGCGCTCTGTGCATTGCTCACTATTTGACAGTGGAAGGAATATTCAGCGGGAGAATAGATTCCACGACTGCCATTGAAGTTGGCCGTCTCGCCGTCGTAGTTCAGCTGCACCCGCTCCATGACCGTCCAGTTACGAGCCGACACGGGGAAGAAGATCTTGCGCATGGAGAAGCTGGAGGTCGAACCAGAGATTTTTCCACAATTATACATGTTTTTATTTGCATCACAAACAAAAGTTTAACCGATAACGCATCATAGTATACACCGGCAAACCTTCTGAATACTCACATAAGCTGGAAGGATTTGAAACTCAGAACATTTTGGTAATTCAGGACAAGTCTGGAACACATTCACAGGTCAATTAATATTTTGTCACAAAACAAATAAAAGATGATAATATTCTCTTCTTCTAGATAAAATGCTCACCTGGATACGGTCTCGTTACAGGAAGAACCGTCTAGAGAGACTGAGCCATTGAAAGTAAGAGAACCCAAATCAAAAAACCCGCCCTTGTCATAGGCGACGTTTAGTTTATCGGCCCAGAGCAGGATACAACTCTTTCCTTCTGTATTGTTGAAAGTCACTGGAGGTTTAACAGCTGGATCTGGTGTCGCCTGCAGCAGTGAGCGTCCTGCTGATTCCCAAGCTGTGGACGTGTCCTGAATCACCTATGGATAATAAGGCAAGATTGCGTGAATCATAAACAGGAACGTAGGGTTTTTACTCTGTAGGTATTATGCTGTTAGACTGAAAAATACAAAACGGTGTGGTTCCTTTTTATTTTATTATATCTTATTATACTGTAGATGTATACTTTCTAAGAGCTCCTGCTCTGATCTTATAGACTGTCATGGGTTCATCCCAAGACTCTTAGTCACGACATCACACATTATACTGCACGCTTTAGAGGACTTTATGAGTAACGACCCATTCATCTGGAGTCACTCAGGAAAGGTTCCTCTGTCTTTCCTACAACTCAGCTATAAATCGGACACATCGGGATCTGCTTTGTGACACCGGGCCTCATTTATTAAGCTGGAAACAAACTGGGTTGATGTGTAAATGTGTTCCTCTAAATTAAGCTGATCGTGAGAATTATTACAAAAAATTATTCTAAATGAATAGAATTAGTGAATATAAATCATAAAGCAGGCAGTGAGATTGAATTATGATTGAATTATGGCTGTGTCAAGCATTTTGTCTCTTACATGAGAAGGTCTCAGGCCGGTGTATACAGCGGTGTAAGGCACACTCTGAGCTCGCAGTGCAGTCAGGACATTTCCAATGGTCTCATCTACCAAAAGAAGGCAATTAGTAACTGCAGACATTACACACTTTACAGATGTAGAGGGAAAAGGAGACAACTCACCATTTTTCCTAAGAAGTTCTTTTGAGTTGGCGCTGTCAAACAGAGCAAAACACAAACAACACAGAAGCTGCACTTTATTGTTCCTCATTACTATGTTTGAGGCTTATATTGAGTGTTATATTGTATCTCGAGTCTTTTGTTTGTTTATCTTGAAGGGTAAAGAAGAACTCTTCACATAAAATGCTTAAAACATAATATCCCAGATAAACTGAAGCTATGTTCACACACACATGGTTATTTTATGTGCTGCCAGTCTTCAGTCGTTGTACTATGACATCACCAGGTGGCTTTCCTTCTACTGATAGCCATATTGATAGCGTTTATTATGGAATAAAAACACTGTCAATAATAATCGTACGTAATTCAAAGCATTTGTGTGTAAATTTTAATTTAGTTGTGCGTAATTTAAAACTATTGTACGTAATTATGTTTTTTGCAGAGTTGGATCCCAAAATCTACGGCCACGACAGTTTACAGACACAACGCTTGTTTTCACAACACCTCTTTTTCACACACGAAAACGGTCTGCGAAACAACTGTCAAAAATACGTCATCACTTTCACAGGCATTACTATCCGAGGGAAGATGAATCGATTCCACAAAGTACGCATGCGCCCCGCCCTCTTTTAAACCACTGGCGCCGAAATGGCGGGTTAGTTATCACTAATAACAGAGAGAATTTTGTGCTAACACTTTAAAATAATGTTTTTTTTTTTATGTTTTTCTTTCTTTTATTTTATTTCTTGACTTTTACAAGGCAAATTACCAAATAAAAATATCCTGATTAAGAACACCTTGCTAATTATGATAAATTAATAAAGAACCACTTAATTACTAATCACAACAGTTCATCTTGCTTCCATATTAGTTAGTAGTATTAAGCTCAGTGCTAATGCAGTGCCTATTACTTCCTGCATAGTCACTCGTCACCAACAGACCATTATTTTAAAGTTTAGACAATGACTATGATATGAGTGGTATTAAAGCATCAGATTTTGAAGCAATGTTTGGGACATTCAAGATTAACTGGTTGAAAACATATCTATCACAACCAGATTCTATGTGGTTTCACATACCTAGAAATCTATTTAAACAAGTAGGAGGGCTTGATTTTCTTTTGCATTGTGATTTTGAGGTGACCAAAATTCCCGTTATGTTGTCAAAATTCCACAAACAATTAGAGTCACTATCTCACATAGTGATTTCTTAATATAATGAATTGACTCTACTAGTGAGATAGTGAGATAGTGACTCTAATAGTGAGATCTCTGGTAAGCCAGCGGCTCAAAGATTTCCTCATATCTATTAACTGGTTAGAAAAGTTAACGTCTTCTCTTCTAATAGCAGTTTTAGATAAAACTATTCCTAAATATTTCACTTCGTCTTCAACCTCAATTGAAGAGATGATAGAGTCCGTTGATGAGTGAATGGGAAGTAGCTCACATTTTTTAATATTAAAGGTTAATCCTGAAGCTTTAGAGAAAATCGAGACTGAATTTAGGGCAACATCAACCATGAATTTATTCTTTAAAAGGATTGCTGTGTCGTCTGCAAATTGACTAATTTTAAATTCCTTGTCAAATATTGAGATCCCATGCAAATCGGGGTTATGATTAATGAGCAATATAAGTGATTGAGTGGCTAGAATAAACAGTTTGGGAGAAATCAGGCATACCTGCCTAAAACCTAGGAGTTATTCATGGATACAGAACTATATGTCAGTATAAAACATCTTAATTATTTTACAAAAATTACTCCCAAAACCTAAAAAATCTAAGATTTCAAATAAAAAAGTATGTTCAACAGTATCAAATGCCTTGTAAAAGTCAAGAAATAAAATAAAAGAAAGAAAAACATAAAATAAAAAAACATTATTTTAAAGTGTTAGCACAAAATTCTCTGTTATTAGTGAAAACTAACCCGCCATTTCGGCACCAGTGGTTTGGAAGAGGGCGGGGCGCATGCACACTTCGTGGAATCAATTAATCTTCCCTCGGATAGTAATGCCTGTGAAAGTGATGACGTATTTTTGACAGTTGTAAAACAATAGTTTTAAATTACGCACAACTAAATTAAAATTTACACACAAATGCTTTGAATTACGTACAATTATTATTGACAGTGTTTTTATTTCATAGTTTATCAGTGGCTGGCACAACTTTCATTCCACTTACACTACATTTACAGCATTTGCATTATTTTTCTTCCAAACTGCACCACAGTGCTGTATAACAACTGTACTGTCTCAGACCAGAAGGCCCTGCAGCGGGTAGTGAAAACTGCCCGATACATCACTGGTGTTGGACCTTCCCTCGTTCAAAGACATTCACCACAAACACTGCCTAAGCAGGGAAGTATTCTCAAAGACTCCTCTCACCCCAACCGTGTACTATTTACTCCTCTCACATCTGGGAAATGATACAGGAGTCTTCGCTGCCGCACAATCAGCTGTTAGCCTACTGAACTCTAAACTCAGACGCTGATCACTACATCCTATATGGACCAAATAATGTGTACAAAATAAAAATAAAAAACATTGCTCTGAACAATCTAGTCTCTCGTGCACACTTACAATGTTTTTATGCCTCCTGATATTTTGTGCACACGCGCACACACACACAGTTAATAGTAATATTTCCAGTTATTTGCATTGAGCTGGTCTCTGCTACTCTACCTCACTACTTGCACTATGTTCAATAATGTATATTTACATATTAAATATATTACTTATATACATTTGTATTTGCATTTCTGTTTAGATACTAACTTCATTGGTTCTGTACTTGTGCTCTGCACAATGACAATAACGTTTAAGGGATCGAGGGCCAAAGCAGTGGACATATGGTGGCTCTTGGATTTGAACTAACAACCTTCTGATCAGAAGTCTATCACCTTAACCGCTAAGCTACCACATCCCTCTTAAAAACTGTGTGTATTAATTCAGCAGCATATATCTGCAGCATGTCATACAAGATGTTTCTGGTGCACCTGGTCATCTGTCGCTCATGTAAACGGATGACGCCAGCTCTCACTGAAAATCAGCGATCTCTGGACGTGTGTGTGTGTGTGTGTGTGTACACAGCTTTAGAACCAAAAGAAATCTGTTCTGCAATGCTGTGCTTTACCCAGCGGTGTATGGGAGCTTGATGATCAGTAGCAAAGGCTGTGCTGTGTTCAGCTGAAGCTGGCTGACTTCTGACGCTGCAGTGATCAGTGCTGGAACTCCCAGCTCTTGCTGGAAGATCTTCTCGACCGAGTCGGCAGCAGTCCAGGCCAGAGCTGGCAGCACCATGGGAGTAGATGCCTGCAATGCAGACTGGAATGCATACAAACAAACAAACAAACAAACAAATAAATGCAAAAAAATCCACTTTGCCTCCTAAAATATTGTGGGTGGAGCTGCTTATATAATAATGACAAACTTTGTACTTTACCTGTATAGCATGGCATTACCATCATTACCTACACTATATATCCATACTACTAATGTATCCATATATGATTTATGTTTACATTTACAATGTAATAGACATTTATAATTGCTAATTACATTTACAATGTAATAGACATTTATAATTGCTATTTTATTGAAAATGGGAAACTTGACTTAACGTAAAATAACAATTAACGAGCTTTTGAAAGGCTTTCAGGACTGATATGAGATACAGGTTAAATGACGTTTTTAAAAAGCAGTTAAACATGGAATAAAGTTCGTCCTCACCTCTAGGTTCACAAAGGCGCTGTCTTCCTTGTTGCCGTACACACCTCCATATGCTGTGAAATCATCCATGCTTAACTACGCAGAAGAAATGTGTTTAAATCATATTGAATAGCTTTAATAAAGTTGATGAACCACTGTGTGTATTCTGAACATTAAATCATGTACACTATATGAACAATTACAGACATTATGTATAATGGATACATTTTTTTTCATTAGTTCTTACTAAAGAAAAAGGTCGGAACAAGCACATTACTGTGATTAGTCCAAGCTGCTGTTATGGAAAAATGAATCAACACCTTCTGACCAGTCAGATTTGAGAATTCAACACTGCTGTAGTACAAAAAAAAAAAAAACGGATCTAACTTTAATTCTTCCATTGTTACGTAATGCTCTCTGTCGTTATAATCCAGTTCCTCTAAGAAAAGGAAAGATGTGACAATTCTGGTGTGTCCTAAGGAAGCTCTAGGAGGAAGTGAGACTCAGCATCACACTACACTGAGAGAAGCAGGTGCAGTTGAGTCAGGATCATTCTTCTCACCTCGTCCTGTAAAAACAGCAGCACGTTGCGTGGTGAAGTTGGCAATGCCGTTTTCAGATAGGACGCCAACTTCGCACCGGAGACGACCTCGCCAGCTGATGGTTCAAGCAGGGTTGGCAAAGTGTACCTGCAGAAAACAGCAGAGCTTAGATGAGACCCGTGACAATATTACTGTCATTTTATACTTGCCTAGAAGTGATCGATATGACATTATTGGATTTAATTTTGCTACAAGAGTAGAACCCTCTTATAGTCAACACATTTGTCTAACGTAGTATGATATCAGGAGAAGCTGCCGAGCATGTGACTTTGGTAAATTTGGGATTTATTCCATCCGAAAGCAGTTTGAGGAGTCCTTGAAGGTCTCCATGGAGCAACTCTGGTTATATGTTGATTCCAGGCAGCCTTAATAACAACAATTATTGTTGAACTTACTTAATTACTTTCTTTGTCCTGGTTATTGTCAGTTTAAATTAAAGGCAGAGTTCTGGATTCAACACGACTGTGTGCTCCATGATGTCACCTCTTATTAACAGGGATGTGGTAGCCTAGTTGTGCCTAGTTGTGTCCGGTGTTGGTTTGATTCCCAGGTCCACTGCTGGGCCCCTGAACAAGGCCCGTAACCCTTAATTGCTTAAAAATGTAAGTCGCTCCCCCCCCATCAGTAGACAGTACATTACTCTTCTGAGGCATTTGAAGCCAGCCAACTGCGTCTTTTCACCCTGCTGCATCACTGCACAAAACTAACACACTCTTCCACGTCCATGACCTCCCAGACTTGTTCAATTGTCTGAGTCTCTGTGATTGACAGAAAACAGAAGAGTTCATGAATCCCTCCCACTCCAGAGCATGACCACTTCTGCTCCATTGGCTTATAGAAAAAAAACAACAATATACTCTTTTTCCAAATTGTGTACAGATCCCAAGTTTTATACTGATCATTTTTATTTTCTATGATCAGATTTTCTATTAGGCTAAAGCACCTTAAGGACTTCAGTGTCATATCCTAAATATTGTATTAGTGCAAATTGACGATTATATATAAGTTGTAAGTAGATTGTGACGTCATAGCATCATGTTATATTTAATAAACATTACTGTTTCTTTCAGGGGTCATGATTTTATCATTCCTTTGATTATTTAATGCAAATAATTAGTAACTTGACATCACTTTACTAAATGTCTTAAGTTCTAAGCGAGTTCAAAACGTATGTTTGTTTTATTTAGACCATGTTTCTGTAATAATGGCAACTAATAACAGGTTACAACAACACAGAAAAATGTTCGCTAAAAGCTAATGGCGTACACTTGTTATTTATCATCACATAGCTTTGTGTGGGGCTCAGAAGAAGCTATCAGGCTTATCAACGAGCATGAGCATTAGTTTATGTTATTAGTTATTAGTTTAAAGTAAGTAGATAATAATAAAAAGTCATGTTTATGCCACTGTGGCTGCTAATGTTGCTAATTAGCCCAGGTTGTAAAACTAGTTAAAACAGGATTAAAGTAAACATTTAAAATACAAAACGTACCCATTACTGGTCCACATGATTAAAGGCACCTGTGCTCTGCAGGTATATAATAAAGAAAATACAAATAAAACTGCAAACTTCTCCATTGCTAAGGAACATCTAAACCGACTGGGAACTTCCGCCATCCTCACATCAAGTGAAGTCACATGAAAGCTACAACTCACACCGAGGTCTAATGTCAAATCGCTATGACAACTTGAGCACTATCTAAGTGCAGAGAAGCCGTTTTGTCGCCCCCTATGTAGTGCGCCTATAAAGGGAGTAAGGTTCTATTTGGGATTCACAGCGACTGTCACATGAGCGTCTGCTGAGGCGAGTTTATGAGCAAATGTGTGGCTGCAATGTCACGGCTACCTGGGCCATGTCACATAAATAGGTCTTAGTTCAGGTGGGGTGTCCTGAATTACCCAGAGGCATTAAAATGCAACCACAGAATGAAGGTTATCATAAAGTTTACTGTAAATCAATTAATTAATTCATGTCATTTAGCAGACCCCCTTATCCAGAGTCACTTAAAATTTATTTCCATTTATACAACTAAGGGTTAAGGGACTTGCTCAGGGGCCCAGCAGTGGCAGCCTGGTGGACCTGGAATTTGAACTCATGACCTTCTGACCATTAGTCTAACACCTTAACCACTATGCTACCACATCCTCCATCCATCCATCCATCCATCCATCTATCTATCTATCTATCTATCTATCTATCTATCTATCTATCTATCTATCTATCTATCTATCTATCTATCTATCTATCTATCTATCTATCTATCTATCTATCTATCTATCTGTCTTCAGGATGTGGTTGGATCTAGAACTCGATGGACAGGGTACCAGGATAGGTATCCATCACAATGTGCACACACATATATTGACATTTATTTACACTTAACCTCAATTTGGGTGTATCTAAATCTAAATCTGTCTATTTATCTAAAACCAGAGAACCCAAAGGAAACCTTCACAGACACTGTTATAACAGTTGTCATAATGTAATAATGTACTGGGCCATGAACCTGGGCCATGTCAGACGAATAGGTCTTGGTTCAGGTGGGGTGTCCTGAGTAACCGATGTGCGTTAAAATGCAACCAAAGAATGAAGGTCATCATAAAGTTTACTGTAAATCAATTCATTCATTCAGCAGACGCCCTTATCCAGAGTCGCTTACAATTTATTACCATTTATACAACTGAGCAATTGAGGATTAAGGGCCTTGCTCAGGGGCCAATTGTAGCAGCCTGGTGGACCTGTGATTTGAACTCATGATCCTCTGACCTGTAGTCCAATGTCTTAACCACTAGGCTACCACATCCCTCATGCATTCATTCATTCATTCATTCATTCATTCATTCATTCATTCATTCATTCATTCATTCATTCATATATCTATCTATCTATCTATCTATCTATCTATCTATCTATCTATCTATCTATCTATCTATCTATCTATCTATCTATCTATCTATCTATCTATCTATCTGTCTTCAGGATGTGGTTGGATCTAGAACTCGATGAAAACGGTACCAGGATAGGTATCCATCACAATGTGCGCACACACATATCAACACATTTATTTACACTTAACCTCAATTAAGGTGTATCTAAATCTAAATATGTCTATCTATCTAGAGGAAACCTTCACAGACACTGTTATAACAGTTGTCATAATGAAAGGTTGATTTTCTTTTGACCATGACAATGTGTAATCATAACACAGATATCCAAAATTAAACTAATATACTTTGACAGGCAACACAAGAGACTGATTAAGGTAACAAAGTGTAGAATCTTTTGCATTTTAATAGATGATTATTATATTATATATTATTCATTAAATAATGAATTGACACAAGAGGGTGAATATTATATATAAAACAAGATATGATAAAAACATATATAAAAAATAAATTTAAATAAAAAAATGAGCAACAGGTTTGTGTGTTGTAATTTGTAGAAATCATCAGTTACAAAAGGAAGAGTTTTCCAGCAAGGCAGATGGCGGAAGGACACATCCGTTTTACGCCTTATTATGCGTGAGGCTGATGCACCCTACCCATCTTTGGGTTAGCAAGAAATTAAGGTGCCAATATGTATTAATGCATAACATCTACTATTGCAATGTAAAAACTAGATTTAATAAACGACCAAAAGTCATTCTTCATTCATAAATGTCGCGCACTGATCACAAAAAAGCGGAACTGGGGACTATATCACGACGCGGATGGATCATAAACACACAAGTCGGTCCCTGTAGTCAGGGCCATCTTTGCTGGTGTTCTGCGCTCGCGCTGTACTACAGTGATAAACACGTTGTAACACGCACACTGATCTCAGCAAAGCATCAGTTTTACGGCTACTAAGGCTGAACCAAGGAAGCTGCTTTATTTTGACACCTGTTAAAAATTGTCGAAGGATTGATAACTACATTGTAATACAACATGGATGAGGAATATGATGTGATCGTCCTGGGGACCGGACTCACAGTGAGTACCTTATATATACATATACATCATAATGTCAGGGTTGTGCTTTTTTTGCAGGACCCTACACCTAAATTGTAAGTTTATATAAGATATGATGAGAAAAGCTTTTTTTAATCGATGCTGCGCGATAATCAATAAGGCCTATTGCTGCTGACGCATCCTCAGGACCAGCATTATTTTATTCCACACCCATATTCGGACAAATCCCGCCTACTAGGCAGTAATTGGATAGAATTTCGACGTTTCTGGATTTCTATTGACTGATATAAGCAGACCGTTTGTAGAAGTTGGTTACTAACCAATCGTAAGACAGGAGGCGGGATTTGTCGGAATGCGGATGGGAAAAAAATTAACGCTCAATCATTGTAGGCGGTGGGATTCGGTGATAAAGGCGTTACCCGGCATTTCTTTACATATGTTTATTTTATACGTGTTTATAAAGTAGTGCATATTGGTTTCACTTATGTAATGCATTCTTGTGCAGCTATTAGAATTTGAGATTTTTTTAAAAATAAATGAAGTAATCTTCTGATTTGTGGGCATCAGGTGTCAAAACAGAAAAAAAAATAAAAATATTGATTGATATTTGATGGTTTGCATTATTTCGTCTCCGAGCAAGTGCACTTAACTCATGAAGGGAGTGTGGAGCCATTTGGGGTTCAGCCATTATGTACTTTTCCTAAATAAATAAATAAATAAATAAATAAATAAATAAATAAAACACGTGTATGAGACATTTGGAAAAGCACTATTCTGAATTCGGTATTAAAATCGATAGTTATACAGGTCAATAAATGCAAAGAGAGAAACAAATAGACGAAAAAAAAAACCACCAAGTGAATTCGTTGAGCTCTGTGTGTAATGAAGATGCACTGGGTGGAGCTGCATCCCAGAATGCAATGCGCGAATTAGAACGTAGGCCTTAAGCCTTTCACCTTGATAAGATAATGAATGGAGTTCAAATGAATTAAAAGTACAAAAAAATGTAATTAAATTATAATCAATAAGGATTTTTGTTGTTTTGTTTGTTTATAATTCAGCAAAATTTTATGTTGTATGTATATAGTGCTTTGAACAATGAACATCTCAAAGTAGCTTTCCAGAAATATTAATATATTAATGTTAATACAATATTAATTTATCCTCCTATTATTTATAGAAAAATGCTATTAATTAAAGTAGATTCATATGTTAATGATTCAACCATATTTGATCGTTAAACAATATTGCCTGTGTACTACAATATAATAATAATAATAATAATAATAATAATAGTAAGATGAAGAAGAAGCAGAAGAATTGAATTTTATTTAAAGAACGTTTTACAACGGCCGATGCAGCTTTATACACAAATATATCCATTCAGGATATAAATATAAAGTTGATAAATTTATCCCTAATGAGCAAAGGCAGAGGTGATGAAGAGGTGTGAAGGAAAAACTCCCTGAGAAGTTATGAGGGAAAAAACCTGGAAAGCACACTCAAAAGGGAACCTATCTTTATGAGCGAGTATATGGTAAAACAGTGCAATTATGTAACCAGGAAATTCAGCCTGATTTGAATATGAAGTCTTTTTTTTTTTTTTGAAGCTATCAACAGGTTTGTGAAAGTTGCAGTCATTAAAGCCATCATAGCAATTGTAATCCTAAACGGTATTAATTCCAGTGTTAATAACAATAGTACTACTACTTGTTTTCTTTAGGAATGCATTCTCTCCGGGATCATGTCGGTGAACGGAAAGAAAGTTTTGCACATGGATCGGAACCCATATTATGGAGGTGAAAGTTCCTCCATCACTCCTCTGGAGGAGGTGAGGATACACGTTTTCCATCCGCTCGGCCTACTAAATCTCCAGTCCCAAGCTGTTTTCATTCGAGCTAATCACACATATTAAGTATTAAAAAAAAGCACGATTGTCATTATTATTAGCATAGTATTTCAGTAGGCGCAAAAAGTAAACTGACAATCTTTCCTTCTTTTTAATTTACCTCTCACAGCTTTATAAGCGATTTGAGCTCCCAGATAGCCCTCCGGAGTCAATGGGTCGGGGACGAGACTGGAACGTCGACCTCATCCCTAAATTTCTCATGGCTAATGGTAACAAAGCAGCCATTTTAAACGGTCTAACATAATTGCATTCAAAACGTAACTCACACATTAGAATTATTATTAAAACGCTGATGAATCTGATCGATCAGAAGGTTTAGATTATCTTCACACATGGCCGGCTATTGACCACACGGTTACTGACAATTTTCATATAACAGCATGCCTTGTTGTGTTTATAATTTGACTTCTATATGTTCAAGTTTGCTCAGACGGTGTTGAAATGTGTTATCTACAGGGCAGTTGGTTAAGATGCTGTTGTACACTGAGGTGACCAGATACTTGGACTTCAAAGTGGTGGAAGGAAGCTTTGTATATAAAGGGGGAAAGATCTACAAAGTCCCTTCGACAGAGACTGAAGCATTGGCATCCAGTAGGTTCTATTTTCCACACTGACTTCTGTGAAGTGTTCGCTGGATATAAATGTAATGTCATGTCATGTAGGAACCACTGATTAAACTCCGGCACCCATGCACACTGTTCTGTCATCCGCTTCCCTCAGATCTAATGGGAATGTTTGAGAAGAGACGTTTCCGGAAATTCCTGGTTTTCGTGGCCAACTTTGATGAGAATGACCCGAAGACTTTTGAGGGCGTCGATCCCAAGCAGACAACAATGGGAGAGGTGTATAAGAAGTTTGACTTGGGCCAGGATGTTGTTGATTTCACCGGACACGCCTTGGCTCTCTACAGAACAGACGAGTATGAACTGGTTTTAGGACAGTTATTATTACTATTATTACTAATATTCTTACTATTATTATTATTATTATTATTATTATTAATATTAATAATTATTATTATTAATATTAATAATAATAATAATAATAATAATAATAATCCTATCATTATAATGTGAACAGAAGTATTTTTGGAATTAAGATATTTTAAGCCCTCATCCAGAACAACATTTATATAACAGCACTTCAGGGCCTTGATCATGATCTCAGCAGTTGCATCTTGGTGGTCCTAGGATTTGAACTCTCACCCCATTGAACTAGTTTATAGACTGATGTTGCACTGTTGTGACATGGCTGAGCTATGAAAACTACACCGTTCTTTTGTCTGAGGTAAATCGGTGAGAATAACATTAGCCTTCCAGCAAAGAACAGAAAAGGGAAAAGACTCAGAATGAGGATTTGAGTCATTTCACTGAGTAATTGTGAAACTCTTAGAATTAAAGTTTTCTTTGGTGTCTGACTTGGAGGAGAACCTCAGTACCGACTTCCTTCAGACCCTGTGATTGGCCATCTATGTTTAGGTTTATCCTGGATGATGATTGGTTGGCAGATAGAAGCTAAGCAATTGCTACAACCTTTGTAGTTGCATTGTATTAAGATGCAAATAAAAATGGCAAAATATTAAACTGCTTGTTATTGAAAATCAATTAGTTTAATATTTTGCCAATTTTTTGTTGCATTTTGTTGATATTTGTTATAACCAGTGCACCGTTTTAACATTCTACCTCATATATATCATATTCATCAGGATTTTCTCTTCACAGTTACCTTGAGCAGCCATGCCTGGAGACTATTAACCGCATCAAGTTGTACAGCGAATCGTTGGCCCGTTACGGGAAGAGCCCTTACCTGTATCCGTTGTACGGCTTGGGGGAACTGCCTCAGGGCTTTGCCAGGTGAGAACAGCACACCTTCATCACCTTAATTCGTTTTAAACATCGACATGGTTCCTGAGGTTAGTGATTTTCCAACACACACAAAAACACTTCCTTAGACAACATGAGGAAGTCACCTAAAGAGGAACCAGACTGAAAAGGGAACCTCTGCTGTGTGACACTAGATAGCGGTGTTAGAAATAATTAAGTTTCTATATCTGTTTCATCTATTTTCAAATAGTAAGAAACGATAAAACAAGTATCAAAACGAAGTCCTGGGATGCGCTCGGCAGTCTTTATGATTAGAGCAGCATTCTTAGGCATTACCTATAAGGTATAGTATCCATTTTATTGTTCTGTGTTTGTGTTACCAGGCTAAGTGCTATTTATGGAGGAACCTACATGCTTAACAAGCCAGTGGACGAGATTGTCATGGAGGGCGGCCATGTCATTGGCGTAAAATCTGAAGGAGAGGTAATCTTCGGTTTACGTGAACTTAGTTATCTAATTGCTGAATAAAATATATTTTCTGGATAAGTGAAAAACTCTTTGGAAACCTGACCATTTCCAGTTTACTGTGCAATGTCTCAGAGGGTACCAATATTTATGCTTTAGCTGTGACATTTACAGTGAAAGGTGAGGCAACTGAAAATGTATGCTTTTCGACGTTTTCGGGTAAAGGTTAATATGAGTAAAATTTGCCGTCTTTATCGAGGTGAAGTCAATAGTTTGTCTTTTTCCTCTCAGGTCGCACGATGCAAGCAGCTGATCTGTGATCCCAGTTACATCCCTGATCGCATGCGCAAAGCAGGCCAGGTGATTCGGGTCATCTGCATCCTCAGCCATCCCATAAAAAACACTAACGATGCCAACTCGTGTCAGATCATCATTCCGCAGAACCAAGTGAACCGCAAGTCAGGTCAGTGCTAAACAAACACCTGCCTGGCTTCATCTCTTTTTCTATATCGGTGCATTTAAGCATTTAATTTGACCTATTTATTCTGTTTAATTAACATTTATAGTAAATTCATTCTTAATATCATAAAAGAAATGTTAAGGTTACACCACATTGCTGCTGTATCCTTGATTCTGAATTTTCTATGTTGTAATTACACAGTAACACCACTAGAGGGTGGTGGTGCTTACTTTATCATGCTTGTCACAGCTTAATAATATTAGTATTTGGAATATTATGTACTGTGACAGAATGCACCGTTGTTGTTATGATCGCAGATATCTACGTGTGCATGATCTCCTACGCCCATAACGTGGCGGCCCAGGGCAAGTACATCGCTATTGTGAGCACCACTGTGGAAACCGCCGAGCCTGAAGCCGAGATCGAACCTGCACTCGAGCTGCTGGAGCCCATTGACCAAAAGTACGTCGTCTGCATACTCACTAATTCTCATGTACACTTTTCTACATGAAGGCACATCACAAACCGTGGCTTTAATTTCTACAAAGGAGGAAGAGTTTAAGGGTTTTTCAGGGTGTTTGGACAAAAAAAAGAACATTCTATATTTATATCTGGTACATTTTCTATATTTTCTATAAAAAAAATATAGAAAATTCTAGAAATACAGTAACACCCCCCCCCACACACACACACACACAATAAATAAATCAAAACGGTTTGTTTTTATTCATACAAATGTTTATATTGTCAAAATAAATAGTGTTATCAAACCACCGTCTTTTCTCTGAGATGTCCCAAATACTTCTTCATAGGCATTTTAAATTTAAGGTATTTACCTTAAAGCACTAAAGTTCTGTTATTCCAACATGGCATAAAAGCGTCAGCCAATAGCACTATGATCACTGTGTGGTATTGTGAGTGACAGGACTAAATATTGTGCAGATTTTCCATCTGGGAGGTTAATCATCACTTTGTCCAGCGCATTCACGCTGTATACAAAACCACCCAGTGTCCCATAGTAGTGTTCTTGGTTATCTGATCAACTCTCACACTATTGCAGTGCTCGTGCTTTATAATACCCCCAAAGCGCACCAGGGGCCATGCAGAGAGGGGGGGGGGGGGGAGAAAAGGAGGGGGGAGGGAGAGAAAGTGAGAGACTCCATTCACATAACTTTCATTATTTATTACTTGTTACTGTATCATAGGTAAATACACACACACACACACACACACACACACATATATATATATATATATATATATATATATATATATATATATATATATAAAAACAAAGCAACAAAGCCTGTGTCCCCAACAGATTCAAGATTAAGTTCAGTCCCTCTCCGAGTGTTAAGAAAAAAGCATGAAAGTAAATCTGAGTTTCATCCTCGTTGTGTGCAGTATCGTTTATTTTTATTCGACAGAATTTTAATACTAAATTTGCGATTCTGCATGTACTGTAAAGCACTTTGATACCTAATAGGAAATTAAATGTCATTTGTAATGTGTAACTGCTTGTAGTGCTGCTAATTAGTATAAGGAATATTTCCATTCATATTTTATTCTTTATGTCAAAATGATTTTAAAGTTACACGATAGTTCATTGTGAATTATTATCCAATCACGATATTTTAGAAACAAAGCTTTTACAGCTATTATTAGTAATATTTGATGTTTATCATCCTGTTGTTATTCTATAGGTTCGTGGCTATCAGTGACATGTACGAACCGACAGATGATGGGTCAGAAAGCCAGGTAAGTGCTCACGTATTTATACATTCAAACCCTTACCCGAGTAATTAAACCCATGTTTAACCCTTTTTATATCTTGCAGGTTTTCGCGTCACGGTCTTACGATGCCACCACTCACTTCGAGACGACCTGCAATGACATCAAGGACATCTACAAGCGCATGACCGGCAGCGACTTCGACTTCGAGAACATGAAGCGCAAACAGAACGACGTCTTCGGGGAGGAAGAGCAGTGAGGGAGAGAGATGAGATGGAGAGGAGGAGAAGGCAGTAGATGAGGCAGCTGTGAGTGGGATGGATTCGAGGGGTTTGGGATTGATTAGTAAAGGATTTGTAGCTGGTATCAGTTAAGCAGGATTGTAGCAAACAAACCAGGCTGTGGATGTAGTTCAGCTGTTCTAAATTTTCCTTCTACTTGTCTTACTCCTTGCTTCATCCTCGCTCTCTCAGCTCTTTTTTTTTTAAATTCTGTACATTTTAGCACACAGGCACAACGCTCTTACGCTCACGTTCCCCCCGGCTCATCCTTCACAAAGCGGTCTTACATTTTTCCGTGAACGCGGTATGCGTCATTTCCGAGCTTCTCTCGTGTCGAAGTGAAACATATCCGAGCCTTATTTATTTGGTAGTTGTTTCGGTTTATGAACGATGCCTTTCGAAGCAGCCCTTGTGTCTTTACAAACTCCATTAACACTAGGAACAAGAAGATGTCTTGTAAAATCACTGTAAACACTGCAAGTACTTTTAGTTCCCGAACCGTTTTAAAAAGACGATTGTTAAACGAACACACACAGAAGAATGGCATTTAAAAGCCTTCTGCTCGCTGAACGTGTGTGCGTGTGTGTGTGTGTTATCGACAAGGCTGTATCCTGATGATTTTGCACACCCATTAAACGTCATAACAAAAAGACGCCGACCTCAACGATCTCAACAAAGATTTAGTCTTTAATGTATACTATCAGTACGCATGCATGCATCTTTCACCTCTGCTTATTCAACACTTGGTCAACGGATGGGTATGAGACCGCATATGCAGTAAGGAATTGGGAGTTTAAAAGCCATGAACGTAATTTTTCCGTTGCCTGAGTAGACGCCGTGTTCAGGATCTACAACAGGATCAGTTTGTATATGAATCATCGGTAATGTGAATCTTACCTTTAATAAATATCCTGCCCCGTTGTGGTTTGACACTTGTATATCTTCTAGGTGTTCTGGTTTGTTCAACTAGGCTGGACCCTGGTCTAAAAACTTGGAGTTTGTGTGTGTGTGTGTGTGTGTGTGTGTGGGTGTGTTTGTGTGTGTGTGTGTGTGTTGTCTTCTTTCTCTTCTTTCTTTGTGTTCATTTTGATAGAAATTGTGCTGGAGTGATTCTTCCTCAGTCACAGTAATGATTTATACTTCAATATTAAACACTTTATAAACACTTAACCTTTATGTTATGGAAGCGTTTGTTAAATTACACAAGGAACAGGACTTTCAGACAGGACTTTTCCTTGTGTTATTTATAAATGACCAAATCCCACAGAGGGTTCATTCCAGTTTTTTTGTTTTGTTTACCCCACTCTCCCGTATGGTTTTTGATGGGTATCTCGTCTCACGTGTCACAGTGATGCTGTTCGAATACTATGCTACTATAAGCACACGCTCTGGTACAATTTCATCTTCTTTCCTCTTTGTGTATTAATAACTGACCAACAAAAAAAACTAACATTGGAAACTGGATCAAATTGCATTAATCTTACTGGTGAATGTAGCTTTTATTGAAATTGACCTACTATCTTTTTGTTTGTTTGTTTGTTTGTTTGTTTGTTGAACTCTAGTAGCTGTTGAAATATTATTTTGCACATTATTTATTTTCCTGTGTGTGTTTCATGGAACTAAACACTTAACACTGGCATAATGAACGTGAAACAAGTTGATGACTAAGATGTGACTTTATCACAAGTGTTTGAGCAGTCTTGTGCAATGAAAGATAAAACAAATTCAAATGTGAATAAAATGCTGAAAATTAAAAAAAATGTCTGCCTTCGTTTTTTTAGTTGTTGAGGGAAATAAATCCAGTGCCACTCTTCCAAAAATACGCATTTAATGGATTATTTTGTACACATACGGTATATGTTTCTGCACAAAAACATTAAAAAAAAAATTTGTTTTGAAATGTAATCTATACTTCTGTAACAAAGCCAATACCAGTAATCCAGTTCTTAGTGACTTTGTTATAATTATTGATTGACGAACTGTAGCTTCTCATCTTGAGTGTGTTCCAATTTCACACCTGATTGATTCTTCAGCCTTTAAGTAACTCGTCGTATTTTCTCTACAGATATCCAAACTTTCCCCAGTGTCACATTGCCATGCTGTACACTCTCTATGCTTAAATGTTAAATAGGTAATGAGTAAATATGCCACCGTTGCGCTGCAGTGTCCAGAATTTTTCATATGGTCTTGCTTTGAATCAGTAGAGCTTGAAATGTAGCCACATGGCATTTAAAGATCATCCACCACGTAGCTGTCATAAGGCAGCTCCAGGAGCCTCTCCACTTCCACCTTGGGCACCACCCAGCACTGGGCCAAGTGGCGCTTATTCAATGTGTCCTTCAAAGCCTTATCCTGTAAAGTGACGGGGATTTGTTCATCTCCTTTCTTGAGTAATCCCAAGGCCAGAGTGCTGTTGTTGCTGAGCTGCCCGTGGTGGAACATGGCATCGTGTACGTCTGTTATCTTCACCACTTCCATGGTGCTGTGTTGGAACTGGCCTGGATGAAGAAGAGGAAGAGGATGTTCTCAGGTTCAGAGCTGTATTATTATGCTGTGGTAGCATGATATCCTTTCCAGTGTAGACCTACAGTAATCTTATTGCTTGCTAATAATATTTATATACAGGACATTTGGCAGACGCCCTTCTCCAGAGCGACTTAAATTGATCTCATTTATATTTATACACAACCATCTGATCAATGGTCCAACACATTAACCACAGAACTACCACTTCCCTTATATGATATTGACTATGCCGCATAATACTATAATTATTTCTATGCTAGCTTTTCATTTAAGTTTATTTCTATGTAACTATGCAAGTGAAGACAGAGACTATCCAGGAAAAACTAGGCGTAAGGTGCAAATACACCCTGGAAGTCCCTTTAATAAATAAATATAACCTATAAACTGTACCTACAGGGAGGAGGAATCCAGAGATCCCAGAGGAAACCCACATGGTTGTGGACAGAATGTACATAACAGACAGTAAACTGAGCTCAGGATCAAACCAAAGATCTGGAGCAAGGAGGCAGAAACACTAAATTGTGGTGAGTTCATGACTCAACCCTTAAATGTGCAGCTATTTGCTTGCATTGGATAGATTTGTTCTCACATATAAGTGAGTGATTAATGATTTGTACGGCATGAGTAAAAGAAAATTGTGCGCTACATACCGAGTAGACCTTGAGTTAATGAAGACAACCCCTCGCCATCGGCCACATAGAATCCTAGATGCTCCATCTGGAAATAAGTGGGGTGACTATATCGATGGATCAGAATCAGGAACACGACGCCTTTTCCGAGGTCAATCCAACAGCCCCGCTGTCCATCTAGCACAATCTTCAAGCCTGGGAGTGTCAAAGATCCCTTCTCTCTGCTAGACAGAGTTTCACTCCCTTCTCCCTTCACTACCACCGAGTCTATTGTGAAGGTGATCCTGATGCCGGCTTTTGAAATTCTGACCGTTATCTTGTTGAAGAAGGTACGAGTGTGGTCCTCGATTCCAGTCTTAGGAGGCGCCGACATCAAATGGCCGTTCACTGTAATGCCTGCGAGGGAGGTGGGAATAAAACAATAAAAGTAATAATTAATGAGATATTATTTGTAAAAAATATATACATATACCTGTTTTTCTGCAATCACATTAGAATCAGGCTGACCTGAGATTACAACAACAAATCAAAAATTTAATGAACCGTAAGACTAGTTTAATAATAAGAAATATTTACATTTCCTTATAATTTAGATAATTATTTGAAATGCTTAAACTGTATTATTATATAAGGTTGTGGCCAGGGCAAATGAAATGTTATAAACAGAACATGAGAATTGAGTAAGGAATAAAATATTTTTTTTAATTCTGTTTATATTGAGCCGTTATACAAATCTGTCAGAACGAGAGAATTATATAAACTTTGCAGCCGACTTGTGTCTATTGTCAATTCAATTTAATTTCACCTGTATAGTGCTTTCAACAAAGGACATTGTTTCAAAGCAGCCTTACAAAAATATAAAAATTCCAAATAATAATGATTTATATTAATGTAATGGTTTATAATTTAAATCTACATTTATCCTCCACGACAATGGTGGTGAAGAAAAACACCCTGAGACGATAGGAGGAAGAAACCTTGAGAGGAACCAAGCAGACACCCAATAGTGTGAATGTAATAATGATAATAATAATAATAATAATAATAATAATAATAATAATAATAATAATAATAATAATAATAATAATAATACTGTTATATTTACCTCTGACTGGGTCCTCCAGAAGACACAACACATCATTGGCCTCACCATCAACAGTAAAACACAGATTTTCATTTGTCTTCGGGAGCATGACAACAAAATGAGGGTCTCCATCCACTGTAAAAAAAACACAAACAAATGTGTATAAAAAGGAACTATAATATAATCCCCAAAACAGTATTAAAATCCATCCATCCATAAACGTTTCTTCAGCACAAACATGTTTTATCGTGATACATTGAAAAATAAGATTCTTACCTGAGGAGGAGAAGATTCCCACAGAACTTATGATATCTGAGTCGTCTGGCGAGGCTGGAAAAGGAGAAAAAAAGAGATAGGGAATGAAATATTCATGACTGCATGAGACGCAATGTATTATAAAAAGAAGATGGTAGTACAGTATATGAAATAGGTCGTGTTATAAAGGACTGAGAAATAGTTCAGTGCGTTATTGCATGAAGCGATTATACTGTTCATGCAGTGTGCTTTCAGACTTACAAGAATCGTAATGGACGATGTAGTCGCTGTCATACTCATACGAGACATCATACTCTACTGAATGGAATAAAGTGGCGTTAATTTGAACTGTCCCAGTGGAAAAAAATAACTATGTATATCAATCAAGTTACATACCTTTGGCATCATCAGCATCTGTACAAGTGATAAAGAATATTGTATATAATATTGTTTTTATATGTTATACAACCAATCACTCACTCGCTAAGTCTATTACATACTGTATAGTGACGTATCATTTACAGTAGGATTGTAGTACAACTGCTTAAAGATAAATCACTGCAACAAATACAAGTCAGATGTCTAAAATGACACAAAGGACCAAACACGTTTGCTTTACCTTTTGTCAAGATGGCAGTAGAAACATCTGTTAGACAAAAAAGAGAAAGTTTAAGTAAATGCAACTATAAAGAGTAAATAAAATGGGGTTGGGATTGTTCAGGATCGGTATTTCTTATACCACGTTAGTACAAAAGATGCAGAAATATATTTGCATGTTTACTATGAGGTAAACTTCAGCAAAGACAAATGAATCCTGCACATGTCTAGTGATTCTGTTCTAGCGATTATGTTTGGATCATGTCCTTGTTCATTGTTTAATGTTTTATTCATGTAGCACTTTCAATAATAAAAACAGTAGAGCTAGCTTTCTTATAGCACCACATTCAAAATTGTTGAATACTAATTAATACTAATCACATTTGAAAGCTCTGAATTGACAGATATATGTCAGCATACAATGCACAGAGCCTTTCTACTGTAGGAAGAGCTCACTGGCCTTCAGCTCCATAGAGTCATATTTGCCTAGGGTCAAACATGGAAATTGCAAAAAACAGAAATAGAGGTTCATTGTGACAAGTTTCATTACTTGGGGTCACATTATTTTAAGGCCAAGTGGGCTAGTTGATCCACATATTTGATTTGGTTCTGGTTTTACACCAGATGTCTTTCCTGACTCAACCCTCCCATTTTAAGCAAGCTTGGATCTGGCACTGAGAACGCACTGAGTTGCGCAGCTGCCCCTGGCTGGGTTGGTTCCCTGTTTGGGAATCAAATGTGGGCTGTGGCACTGAGAGTTAGCTAACTCTAATAAAATTCCCAAAACAAATACAAACTGTAAGCACAAGCCAACAAGTCTATAAAGTACAGAACTATTTCTAGTCTAAAAAATATCCAAGATATTAAGCGAGGGAAAGGAGATTATGGTTATTAATAAATAATACCCATGCATCAGAAATGTGTGTGCCTCATCAGTAAAATGTGCATCATATTCCCAATGCCTACATTTTCTGGGCATACCCAAGACCAGTAGATCAGTAGCCCATGTAGATGACCTTTCATTAATGAAGTTTGCCTTTACATCCTACTGTTTTCTCTTCATGACAACTACCAAACATTATAACTCAAAATGCAGCCATTACTGGAATGTCAAAGAAATTTTAGAACTTACCTAAGACACCAGCAGCTTCCCACAGATTGGGTGCATCTGTCATGCCTGGCATAGGGGCAAAGGAGGCAGCTATAAGAGCGGAGATGCTAATTTCCTTATCAGAATCTTCAGGTGAAGCATTTGATGATGGGACCTCCTGAACATCTGGCTGCACTGCAGGAACATCAGGTGTTCCATTAGTGGCAGTGTCAGATAAGAATGTGGGTTTATCCAGAGGCAGAACCTGATGTTTCTCTGAGCTGGGTGGTGTTGTGGTTTCAGCCATGTTGGGTGCCGCTGAACCTTTGAGAGGTGGAGAAGCGGTGCTAGTGGAATTGAGTGGGAGGACGGTGTGAGCATCAGTTCTAATGGCGCTGGTGGGAACTGTGGAAACTTTGCTCAAAAAAGATGCAGATGTGGTCTTAGATATAATGTGTGGTAAATTTGTGGTCTTCTTTCTTGATGATGCTGCCACATGTCTGTCTAGGGAATTAGTGTTTACTGAATGTCCAGGGAGAGGCAAATCTGGTCGAATGGGTTTGGTGGAAGAAGCTTTATTGGGCTTTGAAAGTTTACCTTGCTTTTTGTTCAAAGTCTCGGCAGTAGAAGTCATATTAGAGGTACTTGATGTTTGTGTATGTGAAGTCGTCACACTTGCAGTAGTAGGTGTAGTACTGGGTGTAGTTGTGGTTGTAGAGACAGTGGTTTGATATGGCTCATCAATATCTGGTTTAACCACCACCAAAGAGGTGACTGGAGTGACAAAATTATATTTTAGTGAAAGGTTGGTGGCCTTCTCTGTTAGCACGCGTTGAACTAATGTATCTGAGCTGTTGAGTTTAGCCATCAAAAGCTCCTTTATAGTGTAATAGGCCCAGAGGCGATGCACAAAGTTGGAGATGCCTTGCAGTTCCCTGGTACTACCCAATGATCCTGAAGTCTCATTTAGCTTAAGTTTGGCTAGTGGAAACTCACTCTCTACCATCAGCTTCTGCTTTGTACCACTGGCTGTCAGAGAAACTCTCAGATCCTGTATGTCTGGCCTAATCTTCCCAGTGACTACCAGCTCAGAGCCTTGGAAATAGTTGGGGAAAAGGGCCTGTGTGATGTCATAAGCTTGGTTGTCAAGGTAGGAAAGCTGGATATCTGACAGTAGTGGACTTGCTACTTCATCATAGAAACCCTTGAACTGCAGGGCAGCATCATCATCCTCATAAACCTGAGGAAATTATGAGAGCAATCTGTTAAATTTTATTGGTCATTTGCCTGTAATCTCATGCCTAAACATTCATAAATGCACAGTCTAGTTCCTGTAAATCACAAAAACAAAACGTATTGACTGCATACCATCCGTGCTATCCCACGGTTCTCCAAAGCCAGCCGTTTCAGTAACGGAAAATCTGCATCATCTCCGAATGCCAGGGCAAACAGAGAAACCGAACCCAGCACACTCCGAGCATTATGCAGAATGACCTCTTGTGCAGTCACTCCGATTGTCGCTTCTCCATCGGTCAGAAAGATGATCATGGGGACTCGTCGTGGTGAAGACGAGTGGCTGTCATCAGACAAAGAGGAGGAGTTGATCAGCTGTGCTGCTGAGAGAAGAGCCGCATTGATGTTCGTCCCTTGAGAAGAAAAAATACCGAGAGGAAAAAGATGTTATTATTGGTCTATATATTTAGGACAAATATGACTTCATGAAGATGTCAATTGTAGGGACACTGATAGACACCTACAGCCATCTGCAATGGTTTTTTTGACAAAATCCCGTGCATCCTGTACATTCTGCTTCGTGGCCGAAACGGTGCGGCCTTTCTTCCATATCTGCACTTTATCTGAAAACGTGATGAGATTGAAGTAGTCGCCCTCACGTAGTTCACTCAGGATCGTAAACATCGCTGCCTTTGTCTGGATCAAGAAAAAAACATGTAAGATGCCTAGATACTGGCCAAGAATTATAGAATTAACAAGCAAAATTGGTAAATTGACACATTTATGACACCTGTTTGATCTTTGTGCCGATCATTGAACCGCTTATGTCAATGACGAAGACGATATCTTTAGAAACGACCGGCAAGCCTCGTGGGGAAAAGTAATGAACAAAGTAGCCGTTATGCACCTGAAAAAAGAAGCACAGGAACCAAATGTGAAAACCTCTTATAGGCGAAGCACCAAGGATCACTCTGTGTGTACATGATAGTGTCATAACCTGGATGTCTCCCATGAGATCTTTTTGCTCTACATCATACTGAAGGACAAAGTCTGCATTGATGCCTTTGGGGGAGACGCTCCTCTGCTGCTGCAGGCTGGGGTTGTAATGAATGTGAGTACAGTGTAGGTTCTGCTCCACCTGAGTGGAGGGGGGCGCTTCAGCCTCAGCTGCAAGCATGTGCAAACAGTTTAGGAGCTTCAACACATGGAAATCATTAAGGTTTATTAAAGGAACTGCATTGATAAAAGGATCAGAAAATAAAGACTCAAAGGATCCTTGAGCTCAAAGAGATGATACTGAGAATTGGATCTACTAAACGGAATCTTCTAAAAGACACCACCGCAAACCAGGAGTACACAGTATGTAATAACAAACAGCCTTAAGACCCAACTCTGACCCAAACTATTTTGATTACGGACAATTTAAAGTTACTTTAATTTGCACCTTGGTCAATGTTGGTGAGCAGGCGACTGGTCCTAAGAGGTAACACTTTGATGAAGCTGATTCCAGTCCGCTCCGCTATATTAACGTCCACAGAGAGATTCTGTACAGGCTGCCCAGGCCTGAGGCCCAAAGCCAGCTCATAGCGTCCCAGCCGTCGTGTCAGTAACTCTTCGTACATCAGGGAAAAGTGCATGAGGACTCCAGGAGGCACACTGACAGCCACCCGAAACTTCTCAGTCTCCCGTTCCCTTTAAACCAAAGGAACAGAAAACTTAGACAATAAAACTTGAATAACTCGACACTTTTAATATAGTCCCATTTAGGAATAATGCAAAATAATACATACTAAACACATACTGCTCTGTGAAATGCTTTAATACGAAAATACCTATGGACTGTGTGCTTTAAACCAGGAGTGTCAAACTTATTTTAGATAATGGGCCAAATTACTCTTCATCCAATTTCAAATGTGGGCTTGAAAAAAGAAAGAAAGAAAAAAATCCATAATAATCAATACTACTACTACTACTACTACTACTACTACTACTACTACTACTACTACTAATAATAATAATAATAATAATAATAATAATAATAATAATAATAATAATAATATTAATAATAATAATAATAACTATTAAAAGAAGATGAAGAAGAACTATTATGTTGAAGTAGAGGAAATCAGTATAAACGCATAAGTATTCACCCAATTGCTGTGAAATGCATTAATTAAATAACTAATTAATGAATTAACTAAACAATATTTACATATTACAAGATTTCAGAGTCATTAGCACATTTTGCTCTGGGTGACTTTTTGTTTCTGAGTTTATTGCTCTTTTTTGGCCCATAGTGAAATAACAAAAACAAATTTTTGAAATCTTTAAATTCAGTTCCAGTAAACAGAATGATAACCCCACACCTTAACCCTAACCCTAACCCTAACATTATCCCTAACTCTAACCCTAGGTAATATAGAACACTCATTAACATTATTTGGTGGGCCAGATTAAAACTTTTTGCATGGTTCGCTGTCTATAGGCTGTATGTTTGACACCCCTGCTTTACCACTAACAAAAATTGAAAAAAATATGGCCTATAGCATTTTCAAGTGGATGTCTGCTCACTCAGTCAATGCCAAAAGAAACATGGCGTAATCCCAGGAGGAGGTATCAAATACACTTTTGGACTGACTTGGTGGCAACAAGTCCTGTTGTTTTCCCGTGTTTCTTGGCATCATCGTAGATCTTCCTGGCAGCAGCTCGCTCCTTCACTTCGGCCACATAGACTTTACTGTTAGATGTGCTGAGGAGATATTTGAAAGAAAAACAAAAAGAATAGTTTAAACTAATGTCAAATCCCAAGTTCTGGTGTTTATTTTGCATATTAGCAATCTATTTACTAATAAGCAGTCACAGAATCATTAGTAACTGCCTGATCAGGGCTCTCATGGTTTAAATTAGGATATAGGTTATTTACGGTTTCGGCGAAGCCCACTTCAGATTTAACACTGATACTGATATTGAGAGCACTAAACAGATACAGATACAGATAGTGGCATTTTGTTACACACCTACTTCATGTTACCTTACAGTATATACGAAAATCCCCTATACCCCCCCCCCCCACTCCAGAAAAACATGCTGTGTATGTGGGGCAAGGAAACTAAATATAAAGCTAAACCTTTTTAGCTAAACATATTTAAATAAAAATCCTCAAACCCACCAAGATAAACAGGCAGCAAGCAGCAAACCGGGCTTGTTTCAGTCAGAGCAATATTGAAAGGGGAGTTTAAGGGCTAGCGGAAAACAGACGCAACAGTATGCGTGCTGTGTGAGCCAGCGAGATCTGGAATAGCTGTTTACGGCAAAGTGAGATGAAGAACACAGAGCTCTCAGTTAGGACCTGCATTACATCAGCTTTCTAAAGACACTTGTATGTATAGTTTTCTGTGTGAAACTTTGTGTGCAAATACAGGCGTGTCTGATTTATATGGGATGCTTTCCCAACCTGTGCATTATAACTGGTCCCAATCCTGGGCATGTGTGTAGGTGTATTGTATTTCGTGCATGTGTACTAAATGTGTTTGTGCACAAATAATGATATGTGAGAGTGTATTCCTTGGCCATGTGCCTTCGTAAACTCCAGTAGGCAAGAGGAGGACGAGAAACATGGCTAGCTCATGTCATTTTCTCCGGTAGCTCTCTGACTCCTTGCTACAAAGCCCACTATTCATCTTGCTTAAAGTTTCCCCATTTGTAAACCACTTCCACCCCCAAACTCAATTCCTGGCTGCTTGAGAAACCAGTCTGCCATTTTCTTATTTGCGGGCATCCAGTTTACTCTGTGGATTCTTTTTAAAGGAAAAGTGGCTTTCAGGCCTCTTAGTCATATACAAATGTGTCTTCATTCCCCTGGCGATGCTTAAACAGAACTTCTCTGAAGTTTTATTTTGGGATTATACCTCTTTCTAGCTAAGGGTAATTTTTAAACCATTCATTTCTCTCACTGAGTATTTCTTGTCCTGTCTTCAAATACCTGGTTATGAAGATCGAGTGAGAGATATTCGATCAATTAATTCAGCTTGACTCTGGATTTTCCATGTCATTAGTAACTATCTGCTAGTTCTCTATGAGTAAACTGTATTTTATCTGTTGGAATGCAATTCTAAACACTTTTTGAACCAGTGTTGACCTATTTTGAGAATGTTGGGAAATACTAGGTACCATATGTACTAAAAGCACAACGCAGTAAAGTTTTCTAAACAGAATGTGATGTTATATTTCTACAAACACCGATTTGCAAATCACTGGTTTAAAGCAATGCTTTCGTTCTAATATGTTAACAGCTGGAGACATGGTGGCTTAGTGGTTAGGACATTTGTCTCACACGTTCAGGGTCGAGGGTTTAATTTCTTGGAGTTTACATGTTCTCCCCATGCTTTGTGAAGCTCTGTGATAGGGTGGCATCTCATCCAGGGAATATTGAGTCCCATGCGAAGCATTACAGTACATTAAAGGGATGGCTGCATGTTAATGTTCCTTTCTTTACTTTTTAGATCCTGGATCAGTGTTTCTTTGTTTAGCATATACATTTAAGATGTGTACTGAAGCAAAAGAAAAGCAAAAATGGAGAAATCAATAGCACCATTTCGGACTCACATGGTAAAGTTGGAGATGAAGGCTGAGGGAGGAAGGTCTACCTCGAACGCTGCCTCTTTGGTGAAATGGAGCTGGTTCCACACCGTACTCTCTACTGTGGTGTGAGCATAGTGGGAGATGACGGTGCATCGCACATGGTAATCTGTGATCTTCAGCTGAGGGCATCATAGATATTAAAGTTTAGGAAACGGTGCACATAATAGTGAAACTGTGCAGAACAGTGAGTCGCCAGCAGTGGAGTTGAGAATCCATGCTATAAACTGTATGATATATCTGTGCAATCTGTGTGTGTGTGTGTGTGTGTGTGTGTGTGTGTGTGTGTGTGTGTGTGTGTGTGTGTGTGTGTGTGTGTGTATACGTGTGTGTAGGTGCTTGGCCCTTGTTTATGCCACTCTGGTCTGGCTTTGGATGCCATGGTAGCTATAAAAATATTAGGAAAACCTTACTTCCTATGTGATATGCACATATATACTATACTTTTACACCAGGTATCAGCAAATATAAAAATTATGTATTACAGATTCTGTATTTTTTGGTATCTGGTAATTATTGATCATTATCTAGCCACAGGATATGAAGGGTGAACGTGATTGGTACTTCTGTACTTCTGGTTTCTGTAGCACAGTGATTTTTCAGGGCAAGACCTAGTCATTGGAGTGGAATGTCAAGGCATCCAGCCTTTAAAGCTTAAAGCTTTAATCAAAGCATTTTTAGGACTAAATGAGATATCCTTGCCAGCAGGGTTTCTGTGTCTGGTCATCTGCAATATCAGTTATATGGCCATATTGTGAGAGGTTGGTGGTTTTTGGTAGGGAAAAAAACAAAGCGTGATATTTAGAAAATGTTATAAATCTGACTTTTGCATTGAGAAAAAAGAGAAGCCTATAAGTATAATTAATATTATTTAATAACTGAAATTCATTCAGACTTTATAAGACAGTTTGTAAGAAAAGCCATAACTTCTCTTAATCCCCAAGTAAAAATGTTTGTGATCGTGGAGGACTTAGATCATGGAGCTCAGTGTGTGTGTGTAAACGTTTTAACTACCAGTGAGAGGAAGAGTTGGGATTTTACAAGAGGTGAACTAAAAAGGACGTGAAACATCAGGTGTGGCCTTTTTCCTAAATTTCAGATATTTCAAAACTGTATTTATGACAAATACATGAGTAAGAAGTGACACAGTTGAGAAAATGAAAAATTAAACTCATTTGTGTTTGGAAAAAGTTTGCACGATTTCATATAAAATCCTTGGCAGGATTAAACATCATACATATAATTAAAATATTGAATAACATAGTTTCAGTAGTGCCAGTATTATTGATCCAATGGTGGAAAACAGTGGCAGACACAGTGATTGTGCTTCCAAGTTTATGAGAAAAATCATAAAATATTGTATTTATTAAAAAATCCAGTACTTACTGCAGGTTTAGCTGTGTTGCTCTGACGTCTTAATCTCTAGAGGAGAACAATACCACAAATTACAGAGTTAATCATGACTGATTTTAATCATTTTCAGTATTAATATTATTACATTGCTTTACCAAGAGTGTCAGAGAATGCAGCCAAAGGTGCAGGTACAAAAACCCATTATTTGAACGTTTATGCCACATACTGTAGACACTAATTATATAGTGCTGCCTTTTTGTTTAGACTGGTGTTTGGCACACATGAATTATCTGACTCTAAAACAAGCATAACCAATGAGAGTTGACTACAAGCTGAAGTGTTTATTTTTTTTAACAATAGATATTTTTGTATTTAAGCAATCAACCTCAGGGGTCCATGATGTACTAGATTACCATTTAAATGTAGCAATTTCCTGGAAAAAAATGAGCTAAGAGACCAACAAACTACTAGAAAGCACTCCTATACTTTGTTTTTCACTTTTGCTCCATCACACTGACGCCGACGTGTGAGACGTGGTCGGGGCTCGACGTCGTATTAAAATAGACTGAATCAAAGCCATTCATAAAAGAGGTGCAAATGGAGGTAAATATCAGTACCGTACACAGACAACTCTTAGATGTTAATTTCACACACAGATGTTTACTGTGTTAGTGCATTGCCATACATCCTGTGGAGATGCAGAAAATACAACATAAACAGCTAAATGGGGGAAACAGTCAGTGTGTGTTCTTTGCTTGTGTTTGTGCATATAAATAAAATAAAATCACTCACGTCATACATCATTTCCTTGTGTGTCAAGGAAAGTTCAAACAAACAGCCATCACAGGCTTACCATTCTTTCACTTTTGTTTAGACATTATACAGACTATAATGCATGACTTGTTTAGGTATTTTTGAAAGAGAAATACACAGTGTGTGCTAAATCTGGGTGCAATCGTACGCACTGGTGGCTTTATCGGTAGATTAATGTGATTGTCACATTATCTTTTATGGTTACATGACTGACTTGGTACAAGTTCAGTTTTCTTCTTTGTAAATCTGTATCTGTGACTAATATTTGTATATTCTAGTGAGAATCACGTCAGAACAAGGATAAGAACATCTGATTAATTTGACCTTTGTGGGGATATTTGGCTGTTCATGAAGGAAAAAGTAGCACAGTATTAATGAGCTGCATTAAAATAAAGTCAGTTGAAAGCTCTAACCAAGATATGTACCTATATCCTGTCTACATTCTAAACACAAAAGGTCAACTAATATATCTTGTCTTCCTGCCCTCTCAAAAAAAATACAAAAGCCAGAACTTAGGATTTGGTTGTTCTTGTTGTTGTCTTATTTTAAAAAACAACTAGAACATAAGTTTTGCTATCAGAGAAGGGTCCAAGAGGCATTGAAGATTTCTTGAAGATCATTTTTATGAAGTTTTCTGCAACTAAATGGCTTGGCTTTTAAAACAACTATCCAATAGATAACTGCACATACGTTTAAACAGAAATCACGTCTCTATATCACTTCATATCATCACTTCTCACACACGCGCGCACAAACACACACACACACACACACACACACACACACACACACACACACACACACACACACACACACACACACACACGCTCACCGTGAAAGCGGCTCCTCGTGCGTCTTTACGCGTTCTGAACTCAGCTGCTGCTCCAAAACACACCACGATCATTAGCAGTCTCACAACCATCTCGTACACGTTCACAACCATTTTTAATCAATCTAATGTCTCTGTTCAGCCTCCGTCAGCTTCATGCAACCCACACATATAGCATTGTGTGATGTAGAAGTAGTTCTTGTTTTCAATGCGTAAATCCTTCCCTCCCGTACTTCCAGAAGTCATCCAGGTCTGTGCGCAAGAGAGAGCAGGACCGCGTCGCGTTGTCTCGTACCTGTGGGAAGGCTACATATAGAGGACTAGAGGGGGTGTTTATTGGCTCAAGTTCAAGTGCAGCTCTGTGCTGGAAATTTCGCGCAGTCCTGCCATCGTTTGGAGGCCCCAAAGTATCCGCACACCGTTAACCCGTGAATGTCCGCCTTGTGTGTGTGCTCTCTTGATATCTGCAGCTTTTGTTCATTGATTGCAGTTACGTCCATCCACTGAGATCTTTCTTCTAATAAAAGATTAAAATCAGGATACTGGAACAATCTTTAAATAATCTTAGCCTCCTTGCCATTAAATAAACCGAATTTCCCCAGCTACATTTCTGAAATCAGTGTGAATCACGCGAAGGAAAAAATGTCTATTGTATTGTAAAGAATTTTTAGTCTGTCATGACATGACATGTTAGAGACATATTTTAATGTTCAGTGATACATTTAGAACATTATTTACATTATCTATCGGGTTCTGCATGTTACCAAAAACCTCTTCTTTCCTTCTGCTGCTTTGAATGTGTGTGAATGTGTGTGCACCAAACAGGTAAAGTAAAACCCACTGACCTTTCTGTATTTATAATTTGCATTCGCTAGTACTTTTCTACTTGAACTTGACAAAGCTTGACAGAGTATTTATTTACATGACTTTGACTAGTGTTGAAATAGAACTGTATGTTAGCTGTGTTCAGACAGTTGAGGTTCTGAGCTGTGTATATGAGAGACGAGCTTTTTTTTTTTTTGGGTTGCTGTCCGAGGTCCTGATGTCTAACGCCAAAGACACCCCCCCCCCGCCTCCACCCCCTCACACACACGAACACACACACTCCCTCTCACTCACTCACTGTCGGTCTATCTGTCTGTCACAAACACACAAACACACACATGCACGCACACAATCCCTCACTCACTCACTGTCGGTCTATCTGTCTGTCACACACACACACACAAACACACACACTCCCTCACTCACTCACTGTCGGTCTATCTGTCACACACACACACACACACACACACACACACACACACACACACACACACACACACACACACACACACACACACACACACACACACACACATACACACACTCCCTCACTCACTCACTGTCGGTCTATCTGTCACACACATACACACACACACACACACAAACACACACACACACACACACACACACACACACACACACACACACACACACACACACACACACGTTTAACATTTCATCTAAAAAAAATCTTTCCAATGCAAACACTTCACATGTACAGTACTAATAATCACACCAATACAGCAACTGACCAATGGCCAAATATTTGATTTATTTTTCCTTCTTTAATGAAAAATTGTTTCCAAATAAGCCGCGGCTGGATAGTGTTGTGTGTTGTGTGTCACACACAAACAGACAGACAGTCTGTAGAAAGCAGTTAGTAGAATTGGAGTGTTATGTAGTGAACACAGACAAGTGGAGTGAGTCAAACTGTGAAGTGTACCAGAACTGTTATACTGAACATGACCCCTTCAGAAGCATTTCTTGAGTGTTGTATAAGCTGTGTTAGAAATGTTCTGGAACAGTGCGTAGTGCTTCTTCTGGCCGTCTTGTCACATCCACGTTCTGGGAAACAAATAAACAAAAAAATATGTTCATATACAAATTTAGAAATAATGCTGCATATGCTGCTCTGTTGATTTTGTGTGTTTGTTGTACTGTATAGTCTGGTGAGTACCGCAGGTTTTTCTCTGTGTGTGTTGACTGCTTGGATTTTTAGGTCAATAGATTCCACCCTGCATCCTATATGTAAAAATGAAAGAAAAATAATGTGCAATGTTGCTTTGAATTTATAAAACAAAATAAAGTATGCCTTCTGATACTGACCGTAGGCCACTGGTGTTAGTTTCAGTACAGTATGGAGGGGACATTTAAGGTACGGAAGTTCTGCTGTGGACAAAACAAATCAACAGCATTTTGTCACAGAGTTGCACATTAGTGAAGATTTCAAAGCTGAAATAAAGTCTGGCTTTCGTTTTTTTAACCTGCAGTTTTGTCCAGGAAGTAGGCTAGCAGACAACGCATGACTGCCTGGTGACAGATGACCAGCACATTCTCCTGTCTCTCCAGCTCCATTATGACCGGCTCTAGGCGATGCACTAAGTCTTCGTAAGACTGTGCGTTAAACAGAAATGTTAGCATTGAGGTAACGCTATATCAGAATTTAAACATGATATATTAACCAGCTCTGCTTCCTTCCTTGCTTTCTTCCTTCCTTGCTTCCTTCCTTCCTTCCTTCCTTCCTTCCTTCCTTCCTTCCTTCCTTCCTTCCTTCCTTCCTATCTTCCTTCCCTTCTTCTTTTCTTCCTTCTTTCTTTCTTTCTTTTCTTCTTTCCTTCATTCCTTCCTATCTTTCTCCTTCCTTCTTTCCTTACTTCCCTTCTTTCCTTCCTTCCTTCCTTTTTACCAGGATACTTCTTTTAGACTCCTTCTAAAAATGTCTCCTCAGAGAAAACATCATCCATATCTACATATACACAAGGACTTACTACAAATCCAGCAGGCCAATCAGATTTAAGAATTCAACAACATTGTGATACAAGTTTAGTTTAAAATAAAGTATGTTTTATAATAAGTTAATATTAAAATTAAGCATAATAATGTATTAATTCTAACTTTTATTAAAATAATCAAAAAGTGATTCATATAATAGGTTAAAAAAATAAATAAGCTACTTTGTAAACAAAAATGATCAATGACTAAGAAAATCTCTCCAAGTGAAGAAACAAAATGCCATTTGGACACTAAACAAACTGGACTGTGTCTAGCTCACCTCGCCTTTGGGATATCTGTAGCGATACTTGTCTTGGTCTCTCATAGCGAACTCCTCCGGGTAGTTCTCCTGGATCTCTTCATAAGTCATCTCCTCACATACACCCTTACATGAGAGTTTGACATTATAACGCGTACACTTTTAATCAATATAGTGATGTGTATAGACATTAGAGATATAATCTTACAGCATCGATCTCGTTCAGGGCTTTCCACTGCTCGTACGGGACTCCCAGAGCTTCAGCCGTCTCAATGGTCCTTTTCAAGTGACTCGTCCACACCTTTAGGTCTTTTATGGCCTGATTTCTGACAAACTCCGACAGAGCACTAGCATACTGACAAACAGACAGAGTCGTTTAGTCTTTATATATCAGTGGATAGGACGGTCCTCTTAAGACTGGTTTCTCTCAGCAGATGGTGCTGTAGAGTTGAGTTAGTGAGTCAGAGCCATGCTTGAGTGTTCAACTCATTTTGTAGTGATTAAACAATTGGGATTTCATTTATAATCAGATTTGTATGCAAATAAGTATATAAAGTAAAAACGAAACATTTTATTTGTAGTTAAATTGTGCTTCGCAAGAACTTATGTACCTGTTTCAGATAAATAATAATCAAACCCACAAGAAAACAGAATTCATAGTCCACAGTATTTATTCTTTCCTGACAAAAATGATTTCTTTTACATCAATGCTATACTTTCTGTAAAAACAACTGTTATCATTTTATATCATGAAAACTGAGTTTTAGTTTTAGTTTCATAACATTTGCTCTAACCAGCATTTGCATTCATGAAATATTCCACATATTTTGAATAAGTCTCATGCTCATCAGGAATTTCCAGAAGCTCACGAGAAGCAGAAATGTAAGACCTCTAATAGTTTATTTAGTAATATTTTGATGTTACCAAAATTCTAGGCTGAAAAAAAAACCTGTGTCTGCTAACCACATTTTGTGCATGTTCTATGCTAAAAAAAATGAAACCCTCAGTGAAGCGTTAAATTCAGGGTAAAGATATTTCTACCTGAGAATCTTCATTTTTTCAGTGATTAAATGCATGCTTCCAATTTTTTCATTCAAATCTAATTTCTTTTAAGTTAAAAAGCCTTAACAGAACCCCAGGTGTTGAAACAACCTTTGAGTTTCTTTAAAGAAACAAGAGGAAACACAGATGGAGCACTAAAATAAAACAATTCAACCTTAAACACAGACAACACAATGGCTTATCCCCAGCACGCAAGGTACATAATGGTATATAATATAATAAATGTTAATAGAAAGCATATAAAGCTGCAGAATAAATGGACAGAGTAAGGCCATACTAGATATTTTTGTTTGATTGTTAGCACAACTTGTTTTTTTAATGCATTACTGGACAAACATACTATACTTCATGCAGCAACATGATAGTAGCTGGTGTAATGGTATTGTTCTGATAAAAAGGTCATCTCAAAGGTCATGGTTTTATACCGAGATTAGGTGATCGGATCTTTATCGGATCTTTGGGATCAGATAAAGTACATCCATCTATTTAACCATAGTACATTCTGGTCCCTCAGTTTAACGTGTAATGAAACTGAGCACCCGCTCAGGTCAATATAGTGTTCGTAGTGTTCAGAACGTTTTGAAAGACCAGAGAGATAGATATACTTTATATATACTTTGGACTCAGGATGAAACCCACAAGCTTGGGGGCAGAAAGGCTTTATGATATGTATGCCCAACTTTTGTTATTTTGAAAAATAAACAGACAGACAGACAGACAGACAGACAGACAGACAGACAGACAGATAGATAGACAGATAGATAGATAAATGGCTTTTCCGGATGGTCGTAGTATCTAGAGCTGAAGGAAAGGGGGCATTTTAAAAAAATGTGATGTGGCATTTGCCACTTTCATCTGAATCAACCTACAAGACATTGAACTCAAATTTAGGTCACCACTCTTGCACAAAATACACTGGAACTTACAGAAAGTGAAGACATCTCATAAAATGTTGGTGTAATTTGGGCCATAGTGTGGCTAACCATGTGTGGCTTATCATAATACATCTGTTGACTAATCTATTTGAGCCACAAACTGTAACTGGAACAATTATTATTGCTGTACCACTTAACACATACAGTACAGTTAGACCCTGGCATTTTCATATAATTATTTTTTACTATAATTATTGTTAAGAAAGATTACTGACAAATGTATTGCAACAGGTCATTTTTTGTATTGTCAAAGACAATATATTCAGTAACATAAGCAGAGATCTTTAGTATATATGGTTTAGCAGTCTAATAGGGCTACACAACACTTGTCTTTCAAAGATAAAAACACATCACTTTTGGCATTCCTAATAGATTACTTACTGTTACCAATGATTTAATGTGGACTTTTGTGAAACCAAGCGCAACAGCACCTTAGTAAGAAAAATACACAGAATTGTATGATAAACAAAGGCTGGGGCTAAACATGCAACACTCACCCTAATAATTTCATTGGTTTTTACCCTCCATCTAACTCATCCATCTCTGAAAATCAGTGAATCAGACCCAAAAGACACAGCAGGTCATGTCTCACCTTATTGCCTTGTGCAGAAAGGCCGGAGTCTCCTCCGATGCGGCCCAACAGATTCAGCTCACTCTCCCCATGCCTGCTGAGGTAGATGGAGCGCGGTGTAACATGAATGTTCATGAGGTAGTACACTATACGGCTCTGGATATGGTCCTGAACCTTGTTCACAAGATATCTCGTGCCCACGTTGAAGATCTTAATGTAGGATATATTCCTAATGCACACAAATTAGGAAGTGTAAGACAAAATCGATTGAAATACAGGGGTCATACAGGAATTTCTTACAACATATGATTTTTTTTAACCTGTCCTTTTCTTCATCAATAGAAATGTAAGTCATCTTGTAGCATTCAATGCGCTTCAAGAAATCTTCCACCATCTCCTCTTTGTCACAGTTTTCATAATCTGGGCTGCTCAGTTTCACTTCCTGTTGCCAAGCAAAAATAGATTTAAATACATCTATAAGTCCTTCAGATTAATTGCTCGATTATATTAGACTTGTTTTCTGTTCCTTACCATTATATTTGCCTCAATAATGTCTGGGTCATCACATATCGACTCGATAAAAAACACCTGAAAAGAAATGATTTAGTGCTGAAGAATTGTGAAAAGTGTGTTGTGTGATTATTTAATTAGGAGAAACGTTTATTCTGTTCTATGTAAGCGTTAGAAGCCCTGCACCTGCCTTGTAGCCCCTCTCCTTGGCAAAGCTGGTGATGATTCCTCTTCTCTCCTTTGTAGTGTTAGTGGCATCAAATACCTGTGTGAAAGAATGTCGTTATAGATTTATTCAGCTGCATCACTCCATTATGGCTTTTTATCACTAAGGTAAATTCAGAATAAGAGTCAGTCCCGGCTACTGGTATTAAAACAACATTCTGGTTTCAGATACTTTAATTCAGATTAAAGATGGAATGACTAGGAAAGAAATTAGACAGTGTCAAGGTTTTTTGCTATAGCACAGCTTTCGAGTCAAACTGAAACCTATAACAAAATGATTGGCCTTAGTCATTAGAAATTAATCAGGATATTCAATCAAAAAAAAAAACTGATGCTGCTTTTGGAGGGTATTTGGATCAAATTTCCTTGAACACTAATTTTTTATAACATCCTCAATACTAATTATACATAATGTATTGTATACGCTTAGTTTGTGTTAGTTTGTGTATATTCATTAATATTAAAAAAAAATATTATATATATATATATATATATATATATATATATATATATATATATATATATATATATATATATATATATAAAATGGTGAATAAGGAGCAGCCAAAAGAACACACACAAATGTATGTTTTTGTATTTCATTGCCATATCAGTGGATATAAAGGTGTATTGTACAGGTATTTTTGCTGTACAGAGCTCTCGTATTCCCCCTTACTCACTGCTACTTGTCCATGCTCCTTAGTGAAGTAGTTGTCAAGGTCCTTGAGGGCCTTTAAAACACAAGCCCTGCACACAACAGAGTTATACTATTACCACACAATACCAATGCAGACACAGGCAACTGCACTGCATTCATGACATGTGTAGCCTGTTATATCTTAACTTTCAATATATAATACAGTATATATTTCTTGCACCATACCTGCGGATCTTCATGGCCTCTTCATTATCTGGCCGGAAGAATTCATAGTTTTTGTAAGTCTTGACTGCTTCTCTTCTGTACTGGCCCAAATTAAAGACTGCAGAGGGACAGATCACATTTTGAAAACTATACACAATCTTACGATAGTCTTAGGGTCTATACTCAATACTTATTATACTTTCATCCCTTCATACTTTAGACTACTGTGTTACATTAATAAATATGTTTTAATATATAAAACCTTGCTGATTTTATTTTTTTACATAAATGGTATAGTAATAATGTACTAAATTATTTTCTTCACATATCCTGTCTGTGGAAGCTGGAGAACAGCCATAATACAGCATCATTGGAACAGACATAGTTAAGGGCCATGTTCAAGGACCCAAAAGTGGCAGCTTGGCAGTGCTTGGGCTTTAACCACTAAGCCTGAGTTAAATCAAACTCTGATCCTTCATTTTTACAGCCCTCGTGGTATTACAGGGCAATATCTAACAGAAACTTCCGGATCCTATACTCTACCTTTCCAGAATTGGCTCTACATGGAGCTCTGGCATAGATGCAGATAACTTCAGGCAGTCTATATTTTTACCATGCAATTGATCATAGATTCTGAATTAAGAACTTCTGCTATAGGTTGTCTGATCACCTTGAGTTGGGACTCCAATCCAGTTGAGGTAGCGTGTAAGCTTTCTGGAGATATAAGTCTTTCCTCTGGCAGGCAGCCCCACCATTACAATCATAGTTGGAGAGTTTGTAAACTGGGGTCGGGATGCTGCAGAATAACAAATACCACAATGAATACAACAGTATACTTTTCCCAATAGGGAAGAAAAGAAAGTTTAAATAATGATCTCAATTTGAAACGAAAGTTTAGCAGTGGTTGGGGAAATTCGATCTTAGGGGCTTGGTCACTGTATAAGAGATTCCTATCTGACTATCTGAAAAAAGATGTGATCTTTTTAAAATAGCGAAGCAGAACATGAAAGACTTATCAAACAAAAAGAAGAGTGCTTTCACAGGGGTGCAGTCAGAGCTCAAGAAGTGACTAAGTTAGGGCAAAATAGCAAAGAACAATTTGAAGAAGATTCTCCCCGCAGGCCACCCCACCCCTATATATTCCAGTTCTTTTAACGAGTTGTTTCAGGCAAGTCATAAATCCCAACCCCACCCCCTTTCCTTCTTAATGCAGTCTCTGTGACCCCCCACTGAGGACACCACCCTGTTTACCCCACTAAGAGCAACACCATAGTCTATCTTAATCGGTCTGTCTGAGAACTGACTGAAGAGATTTGGGAAAAGGCAAGGTTGTGGGGTGTGTTGGATCCAGCCCTGTGGTATTGCAGTGGAATGCCACAGTACCTGTTCTTTTAGTTTTTCTGTACGGGCAGAAATTTCCTTAGAACAGGATGTCTTCCTGTACAGCTGCAATGACAAAGACAGGACAGTCTAGCACTTTTGTCTCACATAATAAAGAGACACCTTTTGAGAAGCTGGACAGCAAACCGATCTGAACTTTGGCACAGTACCTGGGAGTCTACATGAACATCATACTAAACTAAACAGCTGGACTGGACTGATTACACTGATGTGCTCTACATGAAAGACAAGAACAGTCTTTTCTATCAATTCCTTTCTCTTTTATCCTCTTGTTCATTTTATATTAACACCACAGCAGGGGATGTCAGTCGCCTGAAAAATATTCATACCAGGACAATCAAATGAATTGGAAAATTACTTATTTAAGTAACCATGAAGAAGAAGCAGTGCTGGAGAACAGCTTGAACAATTCTGCCCATCCCCTCTACTGCTTTATATACAGGAACACCCTCCTACCAAGATGTTCATGAAAACACTGTTGGGGTTCTTTACTGCCCAGGGCCATCAGAGTCCACATGCCTCCTCACAGCATGCTGCCCAGTCCTCTATTTCTCAGGCTGGACAATGGGACAGATAATCACTTTAGCAGCAGTCATTAACTTGCAATACACCACTCAAATCTTCTGGCCAAATTTTAGCAAAAATAGTAATTGCTTGATTGGTTTTTCAAGCATGATGTGTCACATTCCCAGTTTTTGTATTACTATTTTCAGCTTCTATAAATCATTGAAATAGTTTTTTTTTTTCCAGCTATGTTTGGCTACTGATAGACAGACAGAACACATGGGCTGAAAGCACAGCCAACATCAGAACAGTCAATGAAAGAAGGAATAGTTTGCATGGTCTAGCTACTGCTTCCAAAATTAAAAAAACTGAACAAAAAAAACCCCAGAAACTAGAAGAAAAAAGTTTAAATGGAGGTAGATTATCTAAAACACTGAAACATTTAATTTGAAAAAAATATTCAGCAACAGTTTGTTAATGGAGATGTGAGATATCCACTAAACTATCAGCACTCTAGGACCAAAAACCACAATAATAAAAAGGAGAAGAAAACATGAAAATATTTTCCACACTCACAGCCTCTCCTTTGGCTCACGGAGCCTCCAGCCCCAGGCACCCAGATTTTCAGCAAGGGGGTCTGCATGAGTTCTGTCTGTTCTGTGGACATGTCATTTAACATTTAACTGCCTTGTTCTGTGTCTAAGTGTAAAGTCACCACGTCACAGTCTCACACTCATACACAAAGCAGACTCCTGTGAGTGCTGCTCCTTATGAGGTCACCTGACTGTTGCCTTGGAGAAGGGAGCATGGGGAGGGAAAAGAGGAGGAGACTGTGATAAGAAGAGCAGTAAGCAAGCGACACAGAGACATACGGGATCGATTCATTAACCATCTGGGAACACAAGGCTCCTAAGTTCAGTCATGTTCATCCCAGCAAGCAGAAGCCAGTTCGAGTTTAAGAATGAAACATTCATGGTTCAAGAAATCATTACTGGGTAGCTCTTGTCTAAAGCACAGCACAGACTGTTGGTGTAAATCTATACCACTAACAACATCAGTATTTATATCTGTATATAAACCAGAAGCAGTTAGTTTTAATGTGTTCAGGACTGTTTTTATGTAAGAAACTGTTGTCAGAAATCTCTAAAATGTGACATTGTATATCTCAGGATCACAATAATATCACACAAGTCTGACTATTTATCCTGGAACTACAAGTTAATATCTCACAGTTTTTTTTTTAAGCTATCCTCTAGTGCAGTCTAATAACACCAATACCACAAATAGGTTTGATTCCTTATTTGCACTTTTTTGTCCCTAAATATTTTGTCAAATTTCATGTCTTAAAAGTCACAGTTTCATGAAAATAACTTCCATTTATAAGCAAAAAAAGTCACAATTGCATGATATAAATTTGAAATCACAAGATAAATTGTAAGATAAGATTTGAAGTCAATTCTGTGTACTATTTTCTCAAAGATTGCGGAAACAGGCTTTAATAATACATAGTCTTTGTTTGTCCTGCAAGCTTGATGATCAGTGACTCGTCACTCAATTCATCTGTATTTCTGTCTGTTTCAAACACATGGCTTGTTTATACTAACAAAGAAACATTAATGAAATCACATTTAAAGTACAGATAAGTGGTAACTAGTCTCCTTATAGAACATTCAACTAATTTTCCAGTACATAAATTAATGCAAGTTTGGTAAAACAACACAAACAAAACACAAATCAGTTATACGCAGTCAGCAGTGTACATTATCTAAAAGCCTGAGAGGTCGGAGACTGTTTATGATTGCTAACAAGATTAGATGGCCTGAATCACGTCTGATTCTGTGTGCTGTCTGCTCTTAGAATGCACTCCAAGATGTTTATCATGATGAGAGTCACTATTATCTTCCCCCTCAGTTCTCTACTTGGCCTCTTTGTTAAACATTGTATTGACTGGGAATCTTTTCATTTCCAAACTGACTTTCAATGATTAACCTTTTCATTTAAGGTTTCTGCCTGCAGCAGAGATGCTAATTACGGCCTTTGTTATTATTATTATTAGTCACACAGGAGACAAAGGCTCAAACCAAACGATAGCAAAACTAAAGAAGTAGAAGAACGACAAGAAACAAAAACTACAAAACCTTGGTTGACTAGATATATCCAATGGTATTATAAAACACACCATGTTTGGCTCCATATAGCTAATGTACTGTACTACATTATCTCTTTACAGTAGTGTTGTAGACAAGTGAGATCCTTATCAAATGAAACCAAGAGTAAGTAAACGAACAGTGCAAAACCAAAACCCTAAAATTTTCCACACCAGTGTTGAAAAAACTGTGATACAGACTAAAAATGCTAAGAGCTAGCTGTAACTGTACAAAATGGTTGCTCAATACAATGTGTAAATAGATAACAAAGAAATTTATGGTGCATAAAGTTGAAAGTATTAAGTGAAAGAAAAACCTCAAGTTGAGATAAGCCAGATTTTTACTCTGCTAGTAAAGCAAACAGTATAATAACCAAGCCGTGTTAGTTAGCTAGCTAGCTACGTGTTAACAGCTTAGCAAACAAAACGTAAAAAAATAATAGCCGTAGCAACCTAAAATAACAATTAACGAGGACAGAATGACTAGATAAAGACAGAAAACACAATTCTTTTCATTATTAACTAGTTGCTTGCAGTTAGCTAGTTATTGGGATCATTTTAGCAAAGACTCAACATTATCCTTGCAAATTTCTCTCAAGCACACAGCTTTGTGAAATGTATCATTTTAGTTAAAGAAAAAAAAAGGTCAATATAAAAGTATATTTGGAGGAAAAAAAAATCAGGTTGTAATGGTGTACTTCAATGCTGATTTGGGGAATCATTTTTTGCTATTTGATAATTAGCCTTTAGACAAGACCAAGACAAAAAAGAAATAGATAGAGGCAAAAAGATGAAAAAGAGTAGACAACTGATGCAATCAAAAAGCAGGGAGGTAACTAGTGTAAAATGCATACAACTTATCAGTTAACACAAAGTGCTTCTAGAAGCTACAGGAAGCATGTGGTTTACTACACATTTTGTAATCAACATATTATATCTAGGTAGGTTGGTGTGCCTTTCTGTGCATCTCAGTGTATGAATGCATTATCATTTATGACGTGCTTTCCTCCCACAGAAAAATGTGCACAACAGTCAGCAAAGCAGGGCTTCCTCTGAGTCATGTCAAAGTACAAAGTGAGGTTAAGACTTAACCACAACTTGTTTTTCAGTTAGTATGTTGACTTTCACTCCAAACCAAATGATTTTGAACAAGGTAAAAAATGCAAGCAGAGACCGTGAGATTTTGTTCTGTAAGCCTAGTGTATACTTACATAGGTATTTTTACACATACTGTATATAACATCAAAAAGATTCGACAAAAAGACAAAGTAAACTAATAGTAAAAACACACAAAATTAAACACTTTCTTGACCCACATAAAATATTTTATAAAATATCAGCGTTCTGCTCTAACAGAGACTCAATGAATATCTGGTGCTATTAAAAGCCTGACCAGCTGAAGTGACGTAACCCAGTCAGTATGTTAGCAGTGGCTGTTTTGAACCCAAGGGAGTTTCTAATAATCCTTGTGAAAGCATGCATGGGTTTCCAAACATACACAAAGCATGATGTAGTCTGACGATTTATTAATATCAGTGTTTGGTGTTTGTTTTGTACTGGAACTATGAGACAAATCTAATAGAAGTCTTACACAAAATATGTTATGTAAATACAAGCCCAAATTCTTCCCATGTCTATTTTGTAAAACTGAGAACGAATCACCTGCATTACTTCTTGAAGTAGAAGTATGTGGGTCATAATGAACAACCAAACTATTACTTTATTATTACATCTGAATAATTACTCAGGATCAACAGTTATATAATATAGTACTACTCATTCATCCCTGCATAGTTCCTGCAGTTTACTATAGGTTATTTTAATATATTAAAAATAATACTTTGCAATAAATCACATGATAAACAGGGTGTGCTTTGATCAAGAGTATGGACACACCCCTTTGTTGACTGCTAGCTATATTAGCCTCTTAGCTTTAGTGCTAATCAACGGAAGTTGGCCATCAAACACACTGGCCATTTGTTTCACATGGTAGTATTTAACAGTGGAACTATTTTTGCAAATTCTATCCAAAATCTATTCATAGAGGAAAACATGCAGTTAGTCTATTAGTGTGCCTTTTAATGGTTCACTTATGGATCATCTCTAAAGCATTATAGAGCATCCTCATGGTGCTCACCTGTGTTGTCACAGCGAGTGCGCAAATCTTTACGAAACGCTTCCATTGCTGTAAGAAAACTGAAAAGAAAGAGACTGAACACTCCACCGTGCCATGTGCTTGTTGTTGTATCTATTGGATGCTCTTATTATGTGTTATTTTGGCTCTGTGTCCCTCACCCACCCTCATTTTACACAGACATATGATCTGAGCAGCTAGACCTTGGCCTTTAACATCATCCAGCCCAAGAGTTCACGACGCACACACATCACACATAACAAGAGCAAATGTCATGCTGTGGCTTTTAGCATTTACAAACATTTTCCACTGAGACTTGCATGCAATATCAGTCAAGACTGTCTAAGATTCTATAATGGATATTCAGGTATACACAATGATATAGTAGTATTCAAATTTCAGGTTGGTTTTAGGATCATTTGTGTGTATCTTCAATGGGGCTGCTGGGTTTATACACTGATCTAATGGAGAAAAATCATGCATCATTCGCATTGTGATTGTGAGTTCAATTCCCTGGTCCACCAAGCTACTGTTGTAGGGCCCTTAACCAAGGCCTTTAACTCTTGGTTGTATAAAAAAAAATGTTAGGGTGTCTGGAAAAAATGCTGTAAATTTACATTATCCATATATTTACACAAATATAAAAAACTGGTAGCTGTCATGGTAATGCTATACTATATTACCCAACAGCCCCAGCATGTCCCACTGATCTGCTTCATGTTTCTGCCCCTGTTTAAAAAGTTCTGGTTTCTGTCTGTCAGGTTTTCTTGTCATTGTTTGTGTGTCATTAAATGTGCCATTGTCTCACTTATAGACTGAATATTTTTGCTCAGTGTTAAAAAGATTTTGGTACAACATAAACTACACAACTGCACTAAAACAAACAGAAAACGATGTTAAACCATACACATTGAATGGTATTTTATTTTTCAACTAGGCTTAATATAAAGTTAAGGGAGCTGGAGAAGATGAAGAACAATGTAGAAGTGTATAGTGTATAGTGTTCATCCACACACAAAGGACAGCAGATAAATGAAGTGAATGAAGGACAGACATTGATTAGCCAGCAGATGTCACTGCAGTGTTTGATTATTAAACATCTTTGCAGTGTAAGTTATTGCAGAGTGAAAAAGGAAATTTGCTCAATCATAACCCTACATGTCTTCCTTTTTCAGAAGTATTTAGTAAGAAGTTTGCATGTCAAGGTCTTGGTTTAGGTTTTCACGGTTCTTCTTTCTGCACTATAATAACTGTGATAGTGGACTTGTGATTATGGTATAATTATTATAACTTGATCTTCCTGAGCTCTGTTTGAGGGATTTGGTGCTTAGCAGAAATCACAGAGGAAGCATTCACTCAGTTACTCTAGATGATGACATAAATGAAATCTTCTTCTCCGAAAATGACATTTTACAGAGTGACACATTTCGTTTATCTCAATCTTTTGACACACTACTGGGTCAAATGGCATAGCAACAAACTCGGGTAAATGCTGATTACTTTTTTCCACATACACAAGCTCACAGACCCCAGTGATTGGCTTGTGTCTCACTAAATGACAGGAGAGAAAGAGAGAGAGAGAGGAGAGAGAGAGAGAGAGAGAGAGAGAGAGAGAGAGAGAGAGAGAGAGAGAGAGAGAGAGAGAGAGAGAGAGAGAGAGAGAGAGAGAATGTGGTCTGTACACCCAGAAAGAACTGTCAACCATGTTTGGCTCTACAATGACTGGGGGTCAAAGCGAAAAGTTGTAAATAAACTTCTAAAACAAATCTTTCAAGATTTCGCATGCTGGCTGTTATTTCTTCACAAAAACAGTGAAAACGTCTTTACTGCCAATATGCTCATATAGTATTCAGTTCAATTCTATTCTATTCTATTCTATTCTATTCTATACAGCTTAGAATGGTGTACATTGATGTCAGTGTGAAACAGATTGATAAAATGACAGCGATTCATATCCAGGGATCATAAAAGGTGAACAAAGGTGAGCAAACATTTTAAACAATGCGGCATATAGAACACACAAAAAATGTCATAGGTTTTATATCTGATTTAATCAGTGATATTTCAATTGTAAGACTTTAAGCCTTTTGAAAATTTAGACTTTGTATATTTATAGGTTCAAAAATGTTAATGTTTCAAAAACTTTGTTAAAATTTTTAATAAAGTAAAAACGTCACTTGTTTTTCTTAATAATTAGTTCTTTCTTTCAAAAAGCACCATGATATTTGACAATAGCTGATCTTTTACAAACATTTAGACAACATATTTATAGTATTACAGACCTATCTGTAAGAAAAAAAAAGAATAAATAAATAAATAAATGAGGCAATTGACTAAGCTTTTTCTAAAATAACGGAAACAGGTATGATTAATCTAATTACTGTTAGATTACAGTAATGCCATTTTATAGGGACAAAGAATAAAAAAAGCATAATTTTTAACTAGTTTGAATTTTTAAAAAAAAATAAACCACTTCATGCAGAAATTTTTGTATGAAGATTCAGTGCATTTTAAGTCACACTAAAATGAAGCAGAACAAAGCACAAAACAAAACAAACACATATTGCCCCAGCATAAAGAGCACTCACTTTAAATATGTAAGATTAGTTTGTTCCATTGTTGGGTCTGGCAAACGTGGATCTTGCCGTTTTTTTTTCCTGAAATGAAAACACTTCTTCAGCAGATTATCACTGTTCATGAAATAAACCAGTGGGTTTAAGGCACTGTTCAGGCATGCTAGTCCATCGCTTATCTGTTTCGCTATATACACGCTGGGGTACCATGTCTTACAGATATTATACTTGATTTTTGAGATGCGAGTTATCAGGTTGAGATTTCTGAAGATGTGGAAGGGGATGTAGCACATGAAAAAGAGCATGGCCAGGATCACTACCAGCCTGAGGCACTTCAGCTTCAGCGTGGTGTCTCCGATGTCTTTCCTAGTGGTTAGGATCACAGCCATGTGGCCATAGCAGCACACCATCAACACCAAAGGGATTACAAATCCAGTAATCGTCTGTGTAATGCTGTACTTCAAGTAAGACTCCATGCTGGTGTTTGTAGTCGTGTCAAAGCATTGAGTTTTATTCAAATTGACTGTTTTATCAAAATAGACATCAGGCAGACATTGAAGCAACACCATGAACCAGACAAGTGCAGCTATTCCTATAGAGTGCCGTACCTTTATCCTGCCTTTCACCTTCAGTGTGTGTACAACACCCAGATATCTGTACACACTGATGCATGTCAGAAATCCAATACTCCCATAGAGATTAGCGTTGAATAGGAATCTTGTAATCTTGCAGAAATGGTTTCCAAAGATCCACAGTTGTGATTTAACTTGGTAGGTCACCAGAAACGGCAAGGTAAGCAGGTACAAAATATCGGCAATGCACAAGTTTAAAGCAAAGATTTTAATGTTTCCCAGCTTCCTCCAGTTTGTCACAATAGATTTCAGTCCAAAGCAGTTACCAAGAAGTCCAAAAATAAAAACAATTATATATACAGTGGTTAAAAAGACTACTGGAAAGCCAAAGTTAACGTTCCAGCAGCTAGAGTTCTCAGTTTTATTGTCCATTGTTTTCAGCTCTAGAAATCAACCGTATCTTGAACGCGCTCTGAAGTCTCTGCACATGAACTCAGCTACAACGCATGTTGATGCTGTGGTGTTTTTTTCTGACTCACAGACAACTTACCAGACAGGAAACTCGGTTAGGAGGTTTTTTTATACCATTTACAAGAAATACCCAAACATATGAATGTGAAAGTGATTTACAGCAGTCTAAAGAAACAAAATCAAAAGTCTATTTAGCAACTGTAATATGAATTGTTCTTGGGTTTTAATGTCGCCCATACAACAAAAAAAAATACATTAAAGCTAGTCCAAATGTAATGTGTAAAATATAATACGAAGGTAGGTCCTTAAAATCTAGTAAGTACTATTCACCCTCCAAATCTGATCCCCACCTTTTTGCAAACAAAACCTAGTAATTAAAAGCTAGTATAGAACAAATACAAAACAGAAAGAAAAATATGCAGACATCTAACCGTCACACCAAAATGTGGTTGTTCCCCAAGCCTTCCTTGTTGTGGAAGCTCACAGCTGTGTCAGATATCTTGTATAGTACTGTATGGTCGGGCATGCTATAGTATTGAAAATTTCTATTCACTGGAACTAAGAGGACCAAACATGTTTCAGCAGGACGATGACAATGTGTACAAAACAAGCTAAATATAGACATGGTTTACCAAGGTAGGTGTAGAAGAGCTTGACTGGTTTACACAGATCCTTGACCTATGGAATGCTCTTGTGGCTGAATGAACACAAATCCCTATTATTATTTTTATTATGCTCAGGTGTCCATAAACCTGGTCCTTCCTTCCTTCCTTCCTTCCTTCCTTCCTTCCTTCCTTCCTTCCTTCCTTTCTTTCTTTCTTTCTTTCTTTCTTTCTTTCTTTCTTTCTTTCTTTCTTTCTTTCTTTCTTTCTCTGTGTGTGTGTTCATGTGCACTCCCTGGTTACTGAAGATGTATCCCTTTGAGTTATCACCTCAGCAAGGTCTCATTCTATTTTCAGTTTTTATCGAGCACATGCACTTATACTCCCCTAAAGTTACCATCTTTCTAGCACTCACAATGTTAACGGCTGAAACAAGGACCTCTTGTTCTTTCTCCCTAGTCCGACACACAGAATTTACCGTAAAAGCACATAACAATTTATATAAAACACTCATGGTATTTAAAATTTCCACTATCTATCTATCTATCTATCTATCTATCTATCTATCTATCTATCTATCTATCTATCTATCTATCTATCTATCTATCTATCTATCTATCTATCTATCTATCTATCTATCTATGAGGTTTCAAAATGAAATAGGGAAGTCAGCTTCACTTCTTGTAATGTCAGAGACAGTGAAAAAAAAGTGATGTTTGCATATCACATCATCCATTATTATAAAAAACATTAATGTAATAAATAATAACAGTATGCCCTTCTCAGTTTCGTTTGCAATTCAACACCTAAGTTAACACTCTTTTCTCATTCTCTGCCCCGCTGACCCGTGAGTACACTAACACCTGAACATTTTCTCAGAAACTAGTTTCATTTCTACAAACTACTGTACTCAGTTCATTTTTTTTTTTTTTTTTTTTTTAGCCTTTGCATAGGCTGTTGACAGCTATGTGATAAGTATACGGACCAATCAGATAAGTACTTAACCTTTGGTTCATGCTTTATCAACCAGCAAGCATTATAAGTGTTGAACGCATCTGACTAAGCCTTCGTGAAGCTGATTGAACCGAGCTGAGTTGAGATTGGTGTATAACTATGGAATAAAAACACTGTCAATAATAATCGTACGTAATTCAAAGCATTTGTGTGTAAATTTTAATTTTGCGGAGTTGGATCCCAAAATCTACGGCCACGACAGTTTACAGATACGAGATTTGTATGACTCCAAAATATATGACTATGACAGTTTACACACACAATGAAAATGCTTGTTTTCATAACACCTCTTTTTCACACACGAAAACGGTCTGTGAAACAACTGTGAAAAATACGTCGTAACGTTCACAGGCATTACTCACTCATCGTCTCAGGGAAGTTGGTCTTTCCTTCCAAATTCGGACGTGTTTAACGGTTAGTTATCACTAATAACAGAGATTAGCTCTCAGAGTAAGGTTACATTAGGTGCTTAAAGAATACAGCTGTTTAGGAGGTCATCACTGCAGTCTGTAGCGTGATGAGATTTGGTACATTTGTATGATTATATTGTGCATTGATCTTATCGCACAGTTTCAAGAAGAAAGAAATAATATAAAGATTAATTTGACTCAGACAAGCAATCTATAATGTTTTGAGGACACATAAATTATAAACCAACATATATATATATATATTGTTATAAGTGCATTTACAAATATGTACAGCAAATTACATGAGAAACATCGACAGTTGGTGTCTCTTTACAAGGTTATACAAGCACTTATTCAAGTGGCTGCCTGGATATGAAAGTCTCTAAAATGAGATTTATATCGTCATTGGTTTAGTAATATTAAAATTGAATTGATAGAAAGAATGGAAAGGCACAGGAAACCATCATAAGATAAGATAACTTTTTCTGTCTGGGCATGAGTGATTAAAAAAAAAAACAATAAAACAAAAATTAATATGTTAGAATCACATATAGAAGTTACATTTTTTGGGGGGGAAAAGTTTTCCGGTGTTTGTATGAGGTAAAAAAAAATCTAAGTTGACTAAAATGTTCAACATTGAGTGATAGAAAATGTACAAGTGATTGAAATTAAATTACATAGGAAGCCGTAAGCGCTCAGGACTAATAGCTGCCATCATATAACCCTAAGAGAGATGAGTAACTGAATCTGGCTTCTCTTTGCTTATCAAATCCAGAAATGTATGAAATTCTGATCACATTAAAAAAAGACTGATTTTATATACACAGGCTATAAGTGAAGAATCAGGCTAGCCCACTACTCAACCAATGCCACAAGAAATCTAAGTGTAATTGCAAGCTTGTTATATGAAATTACATAATGTACCAGTAGGGATCAGAGACTGGGGCTATTAAGCAGATGCCAAGGCTCTGCTAACGATGTGGTCTCCAACAAGCATAGATTTGAACTGAGTGATTAGACTGATTAACCATTACACTGTGCCACAGCAGTGAGTTTACAGAATCTAAAGGAATCCAGATGAATCAGAGAATATGAAATCAATTCTGAAATATTATTAGTGTGTACGTCTGAATTTGGACCCAAGGAGCATTCATTTAGATCCTAACTAAAGATAGGAGGAAATGCAAAAAACATAGTACACCCATATTTAGGGTGTTGATGAAAAGAAGAGAAAATTTTCCCATTTTGACAATTTTGCCAAATGGCTTGGAATAAAAGCAAATTCTGAACAAACATTGGCTAAAGAAGACTCAATATGCTGTCAGTGCAAGCCATTGAGCTGGAGCTTGTTAAAAAAGCTGGACCCTGGCAGAGTTGATGAAAGAGTTCGCAAGGAGAAAAGCAAGAAAGAAGTCTCCTGTATAACACAGACCCAGTGGCCCAGGATTTAAAAATATATAAAAAAAAATACTGTGGTATGTGCAAAGTGCTATTCTTTCTAGGCTTCAAACTGGGCTTTGTGTGAATCAGTGCATGAGAGTCTCTATTCCAACTGACCAAGCTTCCTGTTGGGGCAGTTGTAATGACAAACACAGGACCTAATTATCATGGCAGCTTGGCGTAAGAGGCGGCCCCCTGGGCAGCGGAAGGTGACTGGGACGGTGTGGGTCAGATATGGTGTGCAACATCGACCGTCAGTGCAGAGGCCACAGTAACGTGGACGGTAAAATTGTGTGCTGTAGCATCCTTGATGGAACAGGGTTGTGGGAACATTCGGCCTGTAGCTCGCCTGGCACGTCCTTGGCCACTAATGCAGAAAAAAAAAGAACATGCATTACAGGCTTAAAACATCAAGCAGCATGTAATGTATCAAGTTAATGATTCTTTCTCAATTGTCTCTGAACAGACAAACAGAAACTAGAGCTGTCAATCTGCCTACATCAGATTTGTTTAGCATTTGTAAGTTTTAGCACAGATGTTAGATATATCATGTCTTACCACTGGTGTTTGAAGTGGCAAAGCCTGGCATGGTCGGATCATACACAGTCTCATCTGTTGCTCAAATCTACAGGCCGCGTTCTGGTTGCTCACACGTGTGGAGATCCCCGGGCCACACGTACGTGAGCAGGCACTCCACTCTGTTCTCTGATATATACAGTTAAAGCTGGGGCTCACTTGGTACCCAGGAAGTGCAGGCAACAGTTGGACTTCATTGTAAGCTGTAACCATAATACATTTATCAGATTTATTCAACTCCTAATGCAGTAAAAGCAAGATTTTAGACCCGGACAACAAATCTCAGAGCTTTAGATAATTACCAGAAAATCTTGATCAATTTGTATGAATGGGGCTCAATTCCATCCTGTATATTTTCTCTATACTGTATATCTTGTACACTGGCATCCGAACGTATTAGAACAGAAAGTCCAATTCTTTCATTTCTGCACTACACTGAAGAAATTTAGGCTTTAATTCAGAAGATGAATCTGAGATAACAGATCAGAATTTCTGCTTTTATTTCCTGATATTTATGCCTAGACAACTTATTATTATTATTATTTTTAAAGATTTTCTTTAAATACATAAAATACTTTACATGTTGTTTCTTTATGTTGTGCCTACTGAACAACTCAAGATAAATATTGAATACTAAGATGGTAGATTATAGAGTTTAATGTAGCTCTACAATTTTATCATGCATATTTATCAGCATTTGATGAAAAAAAGAGAGAAATGGAAAGTTTAACCCGAAGTGATAATAATCAGCTCTTTATTTGCTAATATTGCGGTGCTTGACTGTGTAATCTCACTACCGTTGCATGCATGAAAATAGCAAATTGCGTCATTGCTGTTTTGTGTGATGTTGCTTAAATTTCCAGATGTCTATAGTAACAAAACTTTTGCCAGCCCCCTCATGTCCTCTCCATGGCTGGTTTTTAACATTAATTGCTGGCTTGCATAAACACGAGTCTGGTTCTGAATCATGGAAAGTTCCTGGAAGCAGTTGCTGTTTGGGCTCCATCTCGGCAAGACATTTTGAAGTAAATGCTTCAGATCCCACAATAAAAAAAAGCTCAGGCTCTAATGTAACCCCACCTTCCACATACAAATGTTCAGGGTGGAGGGATTTGTGGTTACTCTGTAATTTCAAACAGAGATAAACAGAGGTTGCTTTCTAGCAGCTATAAATGAAGTGATACTGGAAACTAACTTGTTTTACAGACAATAAATGTAAGAAATAGATTAAAAACACGACATGTAATTTACTAAAGGATTGGTAGGGACTGTAATTTGTTGTGGAATAAGAAGAATAAAGCATGTTGGGGTGAGTTATTACAGGAACATACTTTGCACTGGGCTACAATGCATCACACGCTGTTGATTATTTTACTATAACCTCATGACCTATCACAGCTTATTCCTTACTCGATCATTGTAACAAGGTAACAGTACAAGGTATAAAAATGATCTATTATTCTTCATCGCTAGGTTGTTGCAGGCCAGGCATACGCATATGCTGGTGATTTTGTTCCTGGCTTTATATGTAAATATGAATGAAAGGACAATAAACTGCCTCATTTGATGTCACCTGTTTGAACATCCTGTTGCACACTGTTGTCCGAGGTCTCACACACCCACTCCTTACAGCACTTTCCTGGCATTTGGACCCTTTGAGGATATGGGCAGTCTGAGCTGGGCAAGCGGACATCTTCAGGGCACAGGGGCACACAGGTCACTCCTCCACCTGCACATTTGCACTGGGTGCGGCAGGACGGCTGGAACACCTCACCATCCACATATGAGATGCCATTCAGCTCACAACCCAACTCTTCTTGACCTGAGCGTCAGACGCAAGGCACATCAAAATGCAAAATATCAAGCAAAGAAAGACAAACATACAAAAGGCATTGAAGGGTGTATCGCACATTCCTGAATAAGAACGTGTACTGAAACAAACACCTTCTAAGTATTAATCATGAGCACAATGACAACTATTTTACAAAAATGAACATTGTGTGTCTATAATCCATTCATCCAATTTCTTTACCGCTTATCCTACATATGGTCGTAAGGATCCAGGAGAATATCCCAGTGGACCTATGGGGCATGAGGCAGGGGACACCATAGACAGGGTGCCAACACATTGCAGGGCACAATCAAACACTCACATTCACTACAGACAATGTAGAGATAATCAGCCTATAATGCATCATTTTAGACTGGGGAAATCCCAAAACACAGTGAGGACGCAAAACTCCACACACAGAGAACAGTGGCAGGAATTGAATACCACAACCCTGTAAATATACAAACCACTACGTTAGTCACCATTTCTACCCCAGTATGGAAATTTAAATATCTAAAATTCCCTTTATTACATCAAATGTTATACCACATGGCTTTTTAATTCTAAATCTTATTGCTCAGGAGGTGTGATGTTTCTGTAATTTGCTGTCGCACAGCTCTGGCATTACTACCAGTTGTTATTCAGCCGCCACAGGGACGGACACTCATCATTAATGGATGTGTGTAATTGTAGATTATACTGTTGTTCTCTGTAGAGAGACATTAATGGCTTTTTTTTACAGAGTCTTAATCAGCTTAAACCAGCTTTTATTTTTTCAAAGAACAGAAACTAAGAGAAACGGTTTTACAGTTTCTCAGAAGCATGACAGGTACTTTTTTCTCTCTCATTAACTTTCAGTGAATTATACATGTAAGCAATGAAAAGATCTACCTTGCCATAACTAACTGGATAAAAAGTATTGTGACACTCTTTAATAAATAAATTGTTAGCATTGTCAAATTGTGTGATATAAAAGCAATAAAATATCACAAATAACATCACATACTCCTTAATAAAGTTTTTTTTTTTTATAATCTATTTAGCGCACTTGGAAGAATACCAGGCAGAAATTTGAATATTTTTTACATTTCTTTATTTTTATAAACTACCATAGGTAAAAAGTGACCTACCTACTTACTATTTTAATTAATACAGTTTTTAATAAATAATTTTTTTTAAATAATAATTTATAATATAATATTTTTACTCTGCTATTAGATTTTAAAGCTAATATAGTTTCACTCTCAGTCTCAACAGTGTAAAGGAAGTCAGAGCAAGAAAGTTGTTAAGACTTTTTGAGGAGGTGCCAGTGCAGGTAAATCCTCACACACTAGCCCTATTTGTCCTCCTCCTTGGCTCTGTGCTTCCTAACTCTGTTTACTAACCCTGTTTTGGATGCACACTGAGACATGGTGTTCCGCACAAGGCAGGAAATCTCGCTACTCACCGTCACACTCTCCTGGATCTCCAGGGAAGCTGGCGCTGTAGTCGCATTCCAGCCCCTTCTGCTTGTCACACACAAGTATGTCAGTGCAGGCTTCACCCTTCTGGCGTGCACAGATTTTGCAGCATCCACATCCATCCAGAACGAGAGAAACGCCATCAGGGCAGGTTGGTACAGAGCTGGGACACTGGCACGACCTGGAGCACTGTTGACAGAATACCTAAAGTAGAAGCGAGGATATGGTTTACTACAAATCCACCGAGTTTCTCAGTGACACAGCTTAAACTAGACAATTCCCAAGGACTTCTTTGCATATATTTGTCCTTGTAAGACTAATGACAAAACTTCATAACAGCCCAGTTCAAAAGTTTATTGCTGAAGTGCCCAGCCATATGGGCTCAATTCTCCAAATAAACAAGGGCTACAACTAGTTTACCAAATAAATGTATATGCTCAACAAAAACAGGCTCTTTCAGGCTCTAGAGACAATAAAAATATGCACTCAATTACAAACGACCAAGAGATTCTAGATTTGGTACAAAAGATCAGTGTAAAGGTGCAGCTTTGATATACAGTTCTATAAATGAAGCAAACAATAACCTGAAAAAAAGATGAAATTTTAAAAACAATAAACATCAATATCTATAATCCAAGCTCAAACATAGAAAAACAAGATTCCATCATACTCAACTTCCAATGTTTAATCCCAACCGAACTGGCAAAAGTTAAACAAGCAGCATGAATGAATTACCTCAACACCTCAGATCTCCCAGATAGTGTATCAGGTGGAGAGAGAGCGTCTCACCTGGGAACACAGGTACAACAGTAGTGCCTGTGCCAGCAGAGTGTGTGTGCTTTGCACTGTTTTGTCCATCCCACTGTCTCAACGCAGTATGCTGAGCTACAAGTTCTGCTGTTTGCTCACTGGCTGGCTCTGAGCACACTCCCTTTTATAAGGTCTACCCTTTCTGATGTCACGGCTTGTCTGTGGTGTAAACAGTGTCTGGCCAGTAATCAGAAAATGTTTCAAATTCCACATCCCTGCTGGCCAGGTCCCGCTCTCCACTTCTCTCCTCCTCACAGCTACACTTAAACACTGAAAAACAAGCTGCGAAGCAAAAGCAGGCGCAGCAGTGGGATTTGTTCTTGGCTGCCACGACACGTTCCTGCTAAATGAGTCTGATAAGGTGGCAGGGCTACAAAGGATCTTACTTAGGACCGGTACTTAACAAATGCTTATGGTTAGGTGAGGAGCAATTCCTAAGTGTTCTGGAATGTGAATTTGAGCCGGTGTTATGACAGCTAACAAATTAAAAATCAGAAGGGAATCATTTCAGATACTGAAAGTAAAAACAAAGAGCAATATAATACAAATTTTGTACATATGATTTCCCATTATATGATACTAGGGATTTACAGGCAATACAATAAGGTTACAGTAATGTCCAGGTTGGTAAAACAAGCTAAAATGACTCAGACATTACATTCTTGAATAGTTACTATGTTGAAATGCCAAAAAAACTCCCGGTGATATCTTCCATTTCCAGAAATACATTTTGTTCAAGTTATGTGCCCAGGCAAACACAGTTATAAATATAGACATAGACAGAGGAAATTCACCTTACGCTAATCCAGATGGGACCCACGTGGTCTGCCAGATACAGCAAAATTCAAGAAAAGTGGTCTGGTCTCAAAACTTTGGTCCTCTTAAACTCTCAGGTTTATTTTGCTCTACTTTCCAAAACTCACAAGTTTGGAATGTCCTATAATAGTGGAGTGTTACTGTTCCGGGCAGTCTTGGCATTAAGTCATCTTAATTCAAAAAGCAGACTGTCCGTTGGGAAGCATTTTGTCCTCTCATGTTAGGGAACTTTTGACTCATTATTTTGTCAAAAAACCATAGAATGTTGGACAAGAAGTTTAAATATTATTTGTCCTATACATTTCAACTCCTGGACACAGTTTTAGATAAATATTGCCCAAATGGACCAAAATACGCTGTGGAACAACGTGGATTTAATTTTAGAAAAAAATCTGTCTTAAACCACTTTTAATGCTGTGTGATTAATTATAATAAACCACAGAACCCAGAGGAAATCCACAAAGACACAGTAGCCACACAGACTCAGACATCATTTAATTTCGCTTGTTACTGGGTTGGAGAACTTTAGTGTGTATGATTTACCTGCAAACCGTCTATGGAATATAATTGGACCTTATTGTAAAAGCTAATTACAAGTATAGTGCACCACATGATTCAAGGCACAAAACACACATCTACAATGATGCCAGCCTGAGGCCAAAGAAAAGTTCTGCTTGATGAGTCATGACCAATTATTAAAGGTGTCAAGTCCAAGCCAAGATCAAGTCAAAAAGAAAGCAAGTTAAGACAAAAAACATCAAATCCTAGAAAAAAGGAATTACTGATTGTCAAACTTGAAACGTTTATTTGAAAAGAAAAGTCAACATTGACAGTGCCTGAGAACTGAGAAAAGTCCAAGTCAATTCTTTACAGAAAGCTTCAGAGAACAGACTCGAGTCCAAGAATCAAAAGGTTACAAAGAAAAAATATTATTTATATCACTTTTGACCACACACCTAGGCTTTATAGGGTTAGACATCACAAGTACAGACAACCTCACCACCAGGGAGAGAGCTATTGGAATGGTAGAACGTGGTTCATCGCTGTATAACAATCAGGAATTGGAACAGTCCTAGTTCAGAGGACACCCTGGATGGGGTACAAACCCATCTCATAGGGCACAATCACACACAATCTCTCTCACACACACACACACACACACACACACACACACACACACACACACACACACACACACACACACACACACACACACACACACACACATTCACACACTATGGGCAATTTACAGATGCCAATCAGCCTACAATGCATGTCTTTGGACTAGGGGATGAAAACGGAGTACCGGGAGGAAGCACAGGGAGAACATCGAAACTCCACACACGGGGCAGTAGCGTGTCTGAATTTGCTGTAACTTCAAAACAACCATTTTAAACAAAATACACTACCTGTTGTTAGGATCTAAGCATACATGCTCAGTGGCCCATGTAAATCACTGGTGTCTCTTTCATCAACTTTACATCCTACCAGATGCTCAGTTCCCACACCTTCTGATTAAGAGGAGCATTTTGATTAATCGGTATGGAAGACCAGACAAGTCGGTCCTTTCTAGACACTAGCTCATTCACTCCTAAAGTATTATAAACAAGACTCTCGAATTACGTGGAAGAAAAGAAGAATGTGATTATCCTCATATTTGCAACACTTGTGAACCAAAGTCAATAAGAAGAGTGAATTAAAAACAGATGCCTATCCAGTCTTTTTTTTGTATCTATTCCACACCCTTATCAGTTTCATATGTAGAGCGAAATCTAATGTGACAACATGGTGCAAATGTGTTTTTTCTTACCAAAGGGGTTTTACTTACATAAGGTTCCAAAAACATCAGTGGGTTTAAGCGGTACGGAAATGTTAGTTGAAGTCCGAACATATCTGCAGTGTAAACCATGTGATCATTGAGTCTTGGGTGCATGTCTGAAAGTGTTTTGCGAGGATCACTTTCAGAGTTTTTGCATTCTTACAGTGCACACTGTGCTTCTTTGTGCTTCCTTTGGCAAAAGATTAAGTTAATGGTGGTGGTAGGGCACACATGCCAGCTTTCCTGATTCTCTGTGTAATGTTGCTCAGTTTTCATCATCTTCCCCTGGTGTTCTCCCCAGGCTTGAAATTTCTTGTTAAGGCCAAATGTTTTTATGTCCTTAAAAAGCTGCATGAAGCTAGCCAGCTAATATGTTCTGATTAATAGAGGAAACGTACTTCCATGGAATGTCAATGTCAATCTGCCGGAATTTGTACAATACATCATCTAGCAACGTCTATGAAACCCAAAATATTTGCTTTTGGAAAAATTTGCCTTTTAATGACGTCTAACGGTTGGCAAGTATCTGGTAGGGCTGCATGGCAACGATTATTCAGCTTGTGTCATAGAGGAAGTATCTCTTCATCATTCTTATACATTTGTTGTGTTGAATGGCAAAATCAGTGCTGCATTACAGATGATTGATCAAATGCATTAATCAAAATTAAATATAAAAGCCTTTCAGGTGATTTCTAGCCCCTTTTTTTAAATAAGGAGAAATTCTTTGTCTAAGCATCTAATCCCAGCTGTATCCCAGATGTGCACAGCTATGTGGACAAGACTTTGTCCAATATGGTGAAATATACTTGCCAAGCTTTCACCGGCAGCCTGTTGTGCTGAGCGGAAACAGTCCCGGGATTCCTTACATTCTATTAAGACATGTGAAAAGGCCACAGAAGCGTCACAGGAAAGCCCTGGATGTGTGATAAAGACCGATGTCTCGGGTAAGGGTCAGCTAGTGACGCAGACATGGAAAGGTACCTGCTCTCTACAGGATGGCACACACACACACCCAGACATCTACACACCCACCTGCATTGACAGCTTTAGGGTGTCAATAGGGTGTGAATATTTTTGTACAAGCTCATGCCAGACATCTAGGGTGAACCCATCAAGGATGATCTCATCATTTGTTCCTTCTTCTCTTTTCTCTTTAGTCTGTTCCTGTATGCATAACATTTTGTCCTCTAATGCTAAAACATGAAAACACAAACTCATACACACACACAGACAGACATACAGTATACACACACACACACACACACACACACACACACACACACACACACACACACACACACACACACACACACACACACAAGCCCGCACACACTTTTTAAATGGCACCGCTGGTAACTAATGTCTTGGTGTTGAAGTCATTTCTTTGACCTGAAGCCATTTCTCTAAAGTCCCTTTTGCTGTTAGATTTAATAGACACAATCATGACTATCTTACTATCTATTAGGGCAACACCTAAACGATTCCTGTTCACCTAAAGAATGGAAATTTGAGATTTAGCTATAAACATCTCTGTATTTTCAGTAGAGTATTGCACACCTAAATGTGTTACTGCAACAAATGAGAAGTTTTTGGTTGCTACCTACTGTAATAAAGTCCAGAAAAACATTTCCTACTATAACAGTAATATTATGTGGTGAGAACTCATCACATGCATTCGACCAGGATATGGATCTCTCTCTCTCTCTCTCTCTCTCTCTCTCTCTCTCTCTCTCTCTCTCTCTCTCTCTCTCTCTCTCTCTCTCTCTCTCTCTCTCTCTCTCTCTCTCTCTCTCTCTCTCTCTCTCTCTCTCAACCTTTGACCACACCATTCTACTGCTCTTCAGATCTTCAAGCCAGAGATTCAATAGGGATTATATCAGGATTTCTGGGACTTTTGAAGTCAGATATTTTAGAAGCTGATCATTAATAAGCAAAGGATTCTGGGAGCTCAATAGAAAATATGAAGTCAGAGATTCTGGGAGTTCATTAAGGATTATTAAATCATATTAATAATAAGATCTCTCTTGACTTTGTACTTGTAATGATGAACAGAAAGGTATGTATTCATACACATGAACATGTTGATCGATGGGAAATATTTGGACACAAACAGATCACCAACATTAACACTTTCTGGCAAAACGTGTCAATTACTTAAGGACATCTACAGTTTTGGTGGCTTAGTGATGAATAAGTTTTCCTCTCACCTCCGGAGCTGGGGGTTTGATTTCTACCTCATCCCTGTGTGCATGGATGTTCTCCTGATCTTTTGGACTCTCCTCCAGAGTACATTGGTTTCCTCCAACAGTCCAAAGACATACGTTTTAGACTGACTGTGAACTTTAAAATGTCCATAGTGTGTAAATGGGTATGCAATTGTGCCCTGTTACAGGTTGGCACTTCATCCAGTGTGTTCCCTGGGATTATTAAATACAAGACTTCTTTCTCCTAACATATTTCATCTCATTGTAATTAAGTAAACATTCTTGTGAAGGGAATCAGATGATGTAATTTGAAAATCATTCAAAATGTAACCTGAAAAGAAACAAAACAAAAATCAGTGCTTCTTTGCTACAGACAGTAAAAAAACCCCTAAGCCTTTTTTTTTTTGGTGTGTGTGGGAAGGGTGTGACTTGACCATAAGAATGAACACAAACGTTCAACCATTTTCCAGAAGTCAGTGGGTTATTTCCAGCTCTTACCCTCTATTTTTCACTGGTGTCTGAAAAGTACCAGCATACTGTTCCATTGTATATTGTTGTCTCTGTGTGATTCATTAGTTCAGTGTGGGTTTTTTGTGACCCTGATTAAAACTATTTTTATGGGAATTTAATGTGAATTATTTAAAAACGAAACAAAGCAAACACAAATTCAATGTCTTTTTCCTAACCCCTAAAAATAAAACAGAACAAATAAACATTGAATAAGAGCTGGATTCAGTGTGCAGTTACTTCCCAACATGGAGCCAGAGTGTCAATATTTTGCACTCAGCGAGTGAACAAGCTCTTCTGAGACATAGACAAGTCAGTAGATTTCTGTCTGAAGCATACCAAACGGATGAGGTAAAATGTTCGCAGCTAAGAATTGGTGATATAATAATACAAAAGACTTTGAGACTTTCTAATTATAATTTGAACATTGAACATTGGGAATAAAACTGTTTAGAATCAACCGTTTTCATACTACAAGGTACAAGAAGGTACTTTTAAAAGAAATCCCATGACCTTCTGCACCTTAATATAAATTTTCCTTAAAGATTTGTGGAATTATAAGGAATTTTCTGCAAAAGATCTGGACATTTCTAGTAATATCCAGCAAGTATGGGGGATGTGGTAGCTCAGTGGTTAAGGTGTTGGGCTACTGATCGGAAGGTCATGGGTTCGAACCCCAGGTCCACCAAGCTGCCACTACTGGGCCCCTGAGCAAGGCCCTTAACGCTCAGTTGTAAGTCACTCTGGATAAGGGTGTCTGCTAAATGCCGTAAATGTAAATGTAAGTATGCATGTAGAAGGTCATCGATTTGGCGAGCTATTTCTGAACTCCAAAGTTTCAGCAAAGGGCAAGGGCAACAAGCAAAAGGCTGGCAGATGCTGGTGGCGGCACATAAACCCACACACTAAGTGGAAAAAGACAAATAAATGTCCGCTCGGAAAAACTAATGTTTTCACATCTGCTCCAAAGCTTTCAAATCTATGCCCTTGCAGCCCAGGGAGTGCGGTTCTCGTCAGCTACCACATTCTTGACACCTAATAGAGCACACTCATGTATGACATATTTACTGGGATGTTTTTGTTGCTTGTGCAATGGAAATAGGCTTGTGGAGGTTACTGACTGTGTCAAGTCCAAGCTAAACATAAAGCTTGCTTTAACAAGTGTTCTGCTGCAAGGGTGTTGAAAGCAACAGCTGTTTTGAAATTCATCTGAAATGAAAGCTAAAATGCCTTCTTGCTAATGAGACACACCTAACTGTGTGGATTACGCATTTTTTATTTTTCACTTGCAGGAAAGAAGGAAAATTAGACTATTAAGAGATTGGTGCTCTGGTTTTAAACACCAGGGAGAACACAGAAACCCTGCAAACACGAGAGAGGGTCAGAAATCAAAGCCACAACCCTAGCAAATGTTCTAACCACTTAGTATAAACTATACTATACTATATTTTATTTAGCAGTTACACAACAATACATGGCCTTACTTAAAGAACCCATCTGTATGCATCTATATAGGGGGAATAGGAGGGGGGAAAATAAACTAAAGACTGTCAAGACAGACACAGGATTACCAAATAAAATATTAAATAGTAAAAATAGTACAAATAGTATCAAATAAAATCTGAAAACATATTACCCTATATTTATATATTCATATCTATATTTATCCCCAACTTGCCCTACTGCATGAATTTGTCAATAAAAACAGTTTTTTGGTCATAGGGTGCTTACTTCTGCTGCAATGCTGACATCTAGTGGCTACAGCATTTTTTTTTTATCTTCATGTCTGCCAAGATGCCAAGGAAGGCAAAAAAATTCCTTATATAAAAAACTGGATATATGCAGCTATTCACTAAAACATTAACACTTACACAACAAGGAAAAAATAGCTTTACTATAGTACCAATTTACCTGCCACATCCCCCCCCCCCCCAACCCTTACCCAAATTTTACTTTGGGTAGCAAGTGTTTTTCTTGGAATGCAGTGTTCATTTGCCGCCATGCATAACGAGCCTTGTTATGACCAAATAACTCAATCTTTGTTTCATCAATCCACAGCACCTTATGCCAAAATGAAGCTGGCTTGTCCAAATGTGCTTTTGCACAGCTCAAACGATTCAGTTTGTAGTGTGTGTGTGTGTGTGTGTGTGTGTGTGTGTGTGTGTGTGTGTGTGTGTGTGTGCAGAAACTTCTTCTTTCACATCACTCTCCCGTACAGCTTCACCTTGTGCAAAGTGTGCTGAATTGTTGAACGATGCACAGTGACACCATCTGCAGCAAGTTGAAGTTGTAGGTAAGGTAGTCTGTTTTTGACCCTTCTCACCATTCTTCACCTTTGCCTCTGCAATATTTTACCTTAACAAGAGCTGTGCCTGTGGTCTTCCATTTTCTCACTATGTTCTTCACAGTGGAAACTAACAGCTTATATCTCTGCGATAACTTTTTGTAGCCTTCCCCTAAAAGAATTATTATAATTCAAATTAAATAGACCTTAAAGAAGAGAACCGTGTGATCCTTTTGACCCTTTGCCAGAAAATGGATTAGATTAAGTTACAGTATTCAAAAGGAAAAATACATCCATAAAATAATAATCATTTCAATAATAATTTCAATAAAACCAGCTCATAGAGTGGCCTTTCTTTTAAGTATTACATTTAAAATAAATGTGTGAGAGTATGTTAAACAATTTATACCTTTAAACAATTCGCAAATGACTTAATCAACTGTTTTCTTTTTTGTTTTTTACAAAATGCCCTGAACATTTTACACCCTGTGGTGCTTCATTAGAGTAACAGTGTATTTATAGGAGATGAATAATTCATCGCTGGATTACAGTGGAGGAGACGGCGAAGGCCAAATTGGGGAAAATTGACATGATGGATCTAATTACAGACCTGTAGCTTTTCTTTTATCTGGGTCATCATCGGCAGCTGATGGTTAATTACACCAGTTATTATCCAGATGGAGCGTAAGGAGAAAAGTATCCTGGGAGTGTGTAACATTTATTCCTTTATAGACATTTTCATGGCCCTGATCCTATTGTAGGATTGTTGGGAAAATGTCAGTAACAAAGCTGGATATTTAGATCTATTAAATGAACCTTGTACCGTAATGTTAGATGATACATTGCTATGTTCTCTGCATGTTTCAACGATTTAGTGTTTTAATCAAGTTATTATTTGCTCTGATATCAGCTGTTTATTTGTGCTGTTGCATTGAATCTTCCTGCTCCAGCACACTGAGCTGTTGTTGTCTCTTAAAATATCTTAATAAGCTTAAAGTTTTATCTACTGTCTCGCTAGTTGTTGGCTAGACTACAAACTCCAAGTCAAAACAGTCTCCATTCCCTCATAGACAAGTAAAACTGCTGGCTTTCAGGTTGTTGAATGGCTCAAAGGATGAAAGCCTCCATGAAGGGGCGTGGCTCAAATAGGGCCACTTGCTCTGCACGTGACCTCAACAACACAAGCTATTCAAGACCTAACGGCTCTTTCTGTTTCGCGGGAAACAAAGTTGCCAGTTCTACGAATATCCCTCTTCATTACAATGCAATTTAGCATTAGAAATTCCCAATAAGATACTTAACCCTCCCCCCCCAAATGCAAATCAAATGGTTTTCCTTTAAATATTATTCTAAATAAAAAAATAAAAAATAAATCTTATCTCTATTATTGACAATATTTATAATAATACAGGCTAAATAAAGAAAAAAATACAGTCTGTGGATGTAGACAGATAAGTATTTTTGCTAATTATTGTATCATGCAGTAAATAAATCTTGTGTAGTACAATGTTGTGCCAGATGAATGACTTGCTTTGCTAAAACTGATTAAATAAACAAATAAAAAGGGTCATTTCAATCATATATAGATGATGCGGTACATAATGAAATGAAATTTGAAACATAGTGAAATTAAAAATGAAATATATTTGTTTCTTTCATTTTATCATTGTTATAGAATAAAAATAATGTAGCTATATTTGCATTTTATATAGTTTATATATATATATATATTAATGAGAATCAAAATGAAATTATTTAAAGTTATATAAAACAGGCTACACTTCTGGCACCGAACATTTAGTCGGCAGCAAAGCAGCAATGTCTGAGACAGTTTTGGAACAACTTTTAAGGAATCACTAGTTTTAAACACCATTGTAATGATCTGCAAATTATGCAAGCCGTGGTGGTAGGGATACCTGCATTTCCTGCTTGACATCCAAATTGCGTAAAAATTCAAATGTTAAGACACCTCTCAGGGTAAGAGGTAGGTATACAGCAAGACTCTTATCTGTTCTGGCACTGAAATGGTGGAATGAACTTCCACTAGCTGAAAACAGGGATGTGGTAGCCTAGTGGTTAAGGTGTTGGGCTACCAATAATGACCACCAAGCTGCCACTTCTGGGCCCCTGAGCAAGGCCCCTAACCCTCAATTGCTCAGTTGTATTAAACTGAGATAAAACATAAGTCGCTCTGGATAAAGGCATCTAATGTAAATCACTTGAACTTGCCCTTGTTTGTGTGTGTGAAATAGCCCTTGTTTATGTGTGAATTAGCTTTTGTTTGTGTGTGAACTAGCTTTTGTTTGTGTGTGAATTAGCCCTTGTTTGTGTGTGAACTATCCCTTGTTTATGTGTATGTTTAAAAAAAAAAACCCAAACAATTTTAGGTTGACTTTATCCTGTCTGTAACTTAGTAAACCAGTGTTCATGTATTCATGGATACAGACTTTAAAGCACTTTTGTACGTTGCTCTGTATAAGTGGTCTGCCAAATGCCGTAAATGTAAATCTTAAGATGTCCCTGCAATGTTTGGTTGCCTGTTGTGTTGCTACAGCGTAAAGGTTGCCTGTTGTGCTGCTACAGCATAAAGGTAACCTGTTGTGTTGCTACAGCATAAAGGTAGCCTGTTGTGTTGCTACAGCATAAAGGTAATCTGTTGTGTTGCTACAGCGTAAAGGTAGCCTGTTGTGTTGCTACAGCATAAAGGTAATCTGTTGTGTTGCTACAGCGTAAAGGTAGCTAATAGGATAACGTGTAAAAGGCATCATTGCTAGATAGCTAACTATGTAACAAGAATAAACTAAGTAAACCTAACAAACTGAAAATACCAACAGCAAGTTTATACTTTTTTATGCTGTTTTTTTCTTTTACAACAACAAGTTAAATACTTTTATTTATATACAGTTGATAAAGGTTGTGTTTACTTCAGATTAACTTGCTTAGGGTAAAACATAACATAGACCTTCACGCACTCCTTAGATATTGAACATTTGTGAATAGTCTCTATTACTATATCAACATCATCTTTAAAGTAATTACTCAAGATCCAGATAAAAAATAAGCATTAAACAAATTAACATTTATAACCTTAAAATTAGTTTTCCTGCGTATATTTCTAGCAATTTAGAGCAATCATCATCGTATTCACTTAATCTACAGGGTTCATGGAGGAAAATATATACATCACTCATCACAGTTAGCTGGCTATATAATTGCTAATAAAAGATAAACTTTTCAATATATTTATTAATGAAAAGTGTATTGTAATGTTTAAATGTAATTAATACTCATAATGGTGAAGCATGAAACCGTGCATATGGGTTATGCACAATTTTAAACAGAATGAACAGAATTGGATTAGGATTGGTTAGAAGAGATTACTTGATTTATCGAAGGTCTGGCAACCCTATCACCTACCGGGTTTGTGGACTAGACTGAGCTATCGTGCTCAGCGCGTGCAGTTCAGCAACTCGGCAACTTCGTTACGGTTCGTGCCACGAGTCGGTAAGTGAGTAAGTAAGTAAGGACGGATTGTGAACCATGGCGGAAATTTGTGTGAATGGCGGAAAAGCTACGTTTGACAAACCCAAGGTGAGTTTATTTGTTTATTTTTCTTCAGAGGTGCAATATTAAGTGTTCGTGTGTGTTCGTGTGTTCGTGTGTGTGTGTGTGTGTGTGTGTGTGTGTGTGTGTGTGTGTGTGTGTGTGTGTGTGTGTGTGTGTGTGTGTGTGTGTGTGTGTGTGTCTCGCTTGGATGTTAACGTGTGCGTTTGTTGATACTTGGCTTCTAGCACCTGAACTAGAACTTTTACTTCTTCTACTTCCTTTATTATTATTATTATTATTATTATTATTATTATTATTATTATTATTACTATTATTATTATTAGTAGTAGTAGTAGTAGTAAAAGTATTATTATTGTTATTAGTAGTAGAGTAGTAGCAGTATAATAATAATAATAATTATTATTATTATTATTATTATTATAAGTATTATTATTGTTATTAATAGTAGTAGTATTATCATCATCATTATTATTATTAGTGGTAGTAGTAGTAGTATTCTTATTTTTATTATTTTAATTATTATTATTATTAGTAGTAGTAATAATAATAATAAAAAAGCAGCAATAATAAACATATAAACACAAAGATTACTACATTGTACCGTTCCTCAACCATCATACACCATTTTACTTATTTATTTTCCTTACCTACAAATGTTTATGTAGTGTGCCTTCAAAAATGCCTAAAACTAATGTACTAAAATGTACCTTCAGTCTTATTTATTTATTTATTTATTTATTTATTTATTTATTTATTTATTTATTTGGTGTTTTTTTTAAAGGTACAATATGTCCACAAATCCGGGTATACAGTAAGAAATGTTTTAAATGTATGCGAGTGTACAGCGGATTTCCTCCTAGGTTTAAGCTGCACACTATAACATGAGCAACAATTAGGGGTAAAAGTCTTAATCCATTCTGAAGCAAGCAGCTCTGAAGTCTGTCAGCCTCACATTTAAGTCCATAAGCTGGAGTCCTGAAAGGCTGACACCCCCCCCCCCCCCACACACACACACACACACACACACACACACACACACACACACACACACACACACACACACACACACACACACACAGAGGTTGCTGTGTGGTCACCAAAGGATGGTGAGCACCTTAATGGATCTAATAATAGAATCAGAATAGAATCAAGAAGAATTGGTTTGCGAAGTAATTAATATTAAACAGATTTACATGTCAAAGCATGAAATAAATCAGTAGTCAAGATTTGGCGCTAAATAAGTAAGCTGAGATCAAGATATAGATTCTGACTCTTCTAATAAATGCCTTCATACTCATCACGTTGTCTTCATCGTCATGTCTGGGACCTTTGGAGTAATGGGAAATGTTAACAGCAGGTGTTCTGAAAGTCTGGAAATACAAATGGGTTCTCTTTTTTTTGTTCATCGATTTTCACAAATGAATATTAGAAGTATTAGTACAGTGCACAAGCACAGTAGTACAAGAGAATGCATGCCGTTTTATAAGTTGTATAAAGATCAGTAAACATTTTCACAGCTTGATTTAGAAACATGAGGTACTGATGCATAGGAAGTTTGCAAATAATTTTGCTCGTGTTACCAGCAGTGCACACACACAGAGCCAGGAAATGCAGTGCATATCTCATGCATCAGCTACAAAAAACTTTAACTTTATAAAACTTTATCCATATAATAGCAAGCCAGAGGCAACAGTGGGAAGGGAAACCCAAAACAGAGCCCATCCTCATCTCATTATGAGTTATCAAACTTGCAGATTATGTTTCTTTTCGAGAGATTAGAACGCTTAGATCCACTTTTAATAATGGAAATCTCGAACACTTATGTCCTTGCAGAAGTCCTTGCATGTCTATTGATCCAGCAGACATGCCATTTAGCAGGATGCTAAAAAACAATAGTTAAAGAAAAGCAGTACGGAGAAGCTTGCGTTTCACCGACCCTTACTTCACAGAGCTGTGCTTGCTGAAAGTCATGCCCTTTGGAGCCATTTAACTTAGTCAGCATGCAGAGAGCGAAGATATTGTGAACGGATACAATAGTTCAGCTGATAGGAGCTTTATGATGTCCTCTTTAACCAACGTGACCCTTTGCGCTCCATTCATCACGTTATCATGACAGTGTAATAGTGAGGAGAGGTCAGCGTGTGTTTGTCAGGCTATTGATTCTTATTGACTGGAGTAATACAGCAATGCCTTCTGTTGCTGTTATCATATTACACCTACCATATGTAAAGGTTTTTGATCAAATTAGAAGATAGCATATGCTTCACACATTCGGCTCAACATTTCAGTTTGAAGAACAACCTCATTTGGAGATGCATTTACAGCGTTTATTTACAACATGCTGACAATGTTGTCATGTCTACTTCAGGATTTTCAAAACATTTTCTCTGGTTCCTGATTTTTTTTAAAGAATTGCGTGCAGAAAGTTTCCTAAACAAATCTAAAATTGAACCTATGGTTATTCTGGTTGAAAAGTAAAAAAAATGCATTACAGAGTACAGGATTTTTCACTTTCCTGCTCTTTAATACAAACAGAATGTTTGACAGAAAACTTACATGTGATTTGGTGCAGGAAATGCGGAAAGAGGAGCCTCACATACTCGCAGATTTTCTAAACTAATCCACATCTGCACACGATCACTATGTCCTTGGAAGACATGCAACAATTTCTAATGCATGTTAAAGGAAGCAATAAGTCTGAGATGGACCATCTGGCAGTACATTCAGATGTTTCTCTCTTTGTATCCCTTCACTTATCTGTTTGTCACATGAAATTCCTATTCCACCACCGGTATGTTGCACCGAAACAGTTTTTACAGTAAAGTTAGCAAACATTGCAAACACTGAAAATATTACAGCTTGTCATATGATGAAGGAACGGAAGAAGGGATGCCAATTTTACCAGAAGCACTTTTAACAATAATAATGTACATATCGGTGTGAGCTAGCTAGTCAGCGAGACAACAGACATTTAAGGGAGTGTAGCTTTCTCAGAAACTATTTCAGCTAGCAAAGCAAAAAATAAACAAAATACAATGGCAGTGATGGCACAAATGGTTAAGGCTCTTTAAGGCTCTTGGTTGTTGATCGGAAGGTCGGGCTTCAAGCCCCAGCACTGCCAAGCTGGCGCTATTGCTCACTGAGCAAAGCCTCTAACCTCCTCAGTTGGGATATGTGAAGAAAAGAATATTCCACTGTGCTGTAATGTACATGTGGTGTTAAGAAAGGCTTCTATGCAACAGTTTCATATAATGTCTGAAATGTCACTTACTCGCTATTCATTTCTTATGTATAGAACTATTGTATAAAAGCAATATCTCACTTGCAGTCAGCCTTTTTGTAATTAAAACAGCAATCTTGCTCATGCAATATCTCCTACATATAAAATATTCCACCTTAAATGCTGTAAAACTTGTCTAATTAATAAATGCTGTAAATGCACCTCTAAGTCAGGTGGTTTGACAAACATCCTATCTAAGCACTTCTACTTCCACATGATAGTAAAAACCTCCATCTCTTGCACTTTTTTTTATGTGATTCTAGTCCTAAAGCAACTTCAAGGGGGGGAAAATTGTGTTGTATTTGTTCAATCCCAATAATGTGTGCGTTTGGCTACATCCCTATTTCCAGTCCAAAAATAGGGATATTACACTCGATCCCCTGTGCATTTTGTTTTTTATTCTGCTCTAGGAATCATTCCTCTCTAAGAGCATGAAATAACATACAGTACCCACTTTTATTGCTGCTGTGTAAAGGATCACAGTCTCTGTGTTGTGAAACCTGGCGTTAAAGCAGTCAGAAGAGATTTAAGACCAGTTCTTGGATATAAACTCACAAGCACACTCTTACTAACTCAGGACATTATTGCTGGAAGCTGATGTTTCTGTCGACTGCCCGAGTTAAAAGTGTAAAAGCTGGACTCGGATTTTTGATAAACGATACTTCTGTAAAACGCTTCTAATATCACAAAGAGACAAACATCTGGGGATGTGGTAGCCTAGTGGTTAAGGTTTTGGGCTACCAATCGGAAGGTTGTGAGTTCGATTCCTACGTCCACCAAGCTGCCACTGTTGGGCCCCTGAGCAAGGCCCTTAACCCTCAATTGCTCAGCTGGATAAGGGCGTCTGCTAAATGCTGTAAATGTAAATGAATTAACATCGACTTGAATAAACAACTGTATCAAAATGATATATGAGGATTAAAATGAGAGTTTTTTTAAATATCAATCGAACAATCCTACGACTTTGCAGCATAATGTTTTTAATGATCATTTCAAAAACTTTGTCTTTCTTTCATTCAATCCCGCTTGCACAATAAAGCGATTATTATTATTTTTATCTGTCCTTAACTATGATATTTTTAAGCAAATTAAGTTGGTTGTGTTTCAAAAAGTATTAGCTTCATTTAAACCACAACACAAGACACAGCAGGCAACTACTAATGATGAGTCACTTTATGATTGGCAGTTCAATTCTTTATGGGAAAAAACCCCCGAATCTAGCTGCTTGCTGAAGCCTGCATTAAATTATTTTAAGGAATTTTTTGAAAAAAAAAAAAAACAAAAAAAAAAACAACGTGTTTCTGTGCAGTACATGTAACCTGTTTAGTCCAAATAATCTTTTTATCACCACATCTCTACATATACTGTATTTCTCCACAGTCTTTAATTTGTCTGCGCTAGGTAGATTGAAATGGGTAATAAGACAGTGTATAATGCACATTATGTCATGCTTATTAACCTGCAGGTTGAACTGCATGTGCATCTTGATGGCGCCATCCGGATCGAGACCGTACTCGATGTGGCTAAGTAAGAACAAACTTTATTGGTAATACTATTCATTTGTCTAGAGAGGATATAAAAGGAAGGATGTGTTTAGTTAGATTATTTGATTACATAGGAACTAAGTTTAGCCTCAGTGTAAATAAGTTATAATATTTGTAAATTCAATATTGCTTTATAACTCAATGTATAAGTTAAAAAAAAACATCGTTACATATTATTTTAGTTAACCGTCCATTGCCCAAGCTGAAATAAACACATTTCAAGGATAATAACAATTGGGAGGAATTGATGCGTGAGGGAAAAAACGTTCCACAACATTGTAAAGTTGAGTCTGAAACATTTACTGGCTACGATGGAAGATTTTCAGTGTCAGTTGTTACCGTATGTTTCTTTTTGCATGTTTATTAGGGCATTTTCAATAATTAATTAGACACCTATTTATTTCAGCTTTAAGTCACTGTATAAAACTTTCAGTGAGTCAGACATGTACATACACCAAGGTGACTGTCTGTGTAAAGAGAAATTTGCCTCACACCTCCAGGGTTGGGGGCTCGATTCCCACCTCCGCCTTGTGTGTGTGGAGTTTGCATGTTCTCCCCGTGCCTCGGGGGTTTCCTCCGGGTACTCCGCTTTCCTCCCCCGGTCCAAAGACATGCATGGTAGGTTGATTGGCATCTCTGGAAAATTGTCCGTAGTGTGTGATTGTGTGAGTGAATGAGAGTGTGTGTGTGTGTGTGCCCTGCGATGGGTTGGCACTCCGTCCAGGGTGTATCCTGCCTTGATGCCCGATGATGCCTGAGATAGGCACAGGCTCCCCAAGAAGTTCGGATAAGCGGTAGAAAATGAGTGAGTGAGTGAGTGATTGGTCGGTTGACTTAATTTGGAGTTAATTAGGACTTTTGCCTTATCTAAGACCATGGGAATAACCAAGCAACTCATCCAATGCCTCAGAAAGAGAATAAGAGTTCAATACAAGTGCAGTTCCTCCTTAGGAGCAATTTTCAAACAACTGAATGGACCATAAACATCTGTACAAACATTTGTACACAAATGTTAACACAGATAATGCCTTTTGCAAGGAAGAGCCATAAATGAAATTCTCAGAAATAAACATAGTTTGGTCCAAGAGTTTTAAATGAGCCACACAAGTTGAAGTTGGTTCATACCATCTACATCCTACTTCCAGGAATCAGTTCTCCATTTCACTTTTGTTTTAGCATAATCCTTTTGACATAGATTCACTTTACAAAGGGGTGAAAAGCAATGAAAATTCTCACCAGATTCTGAAGTTTGAGTCTTTGAAATCTGAACCTTGGTCTTATTTGGCAATGTCAGCAGACGTGAGGAAAATGTCAAGAAATTTGTTCTTTAAAAAAACAGACAGATAGACAGATAGATAGATAGATAGATAGATAGATAGATAGATAGATAGATAGATAGATAGATAGATAGATAGATACTAGTCACTGTTTTTGATACTGTCAAAAACCTGAATGACATTTGTGTATGTACAAAATAAACGTTATGTCACCAGAGACCACACACAACTAACAAAACAACCAAATTAGAATGATTCAGTAGATCGTAAGTACAAGAGAGTGTGACTGTACTTACCAGTGTTATATTGGTGTTGAAGTTATAAGACTTGCATAAAAGTAATCAGCATGCTGTTCCTTACTGTCATATGGGAGCACACACAATCATGTTTATCTTCCTCTGACTGGGTTTAAGGCGGCGAGGTATCACCCTTCCTGCAACCACGGTGTCTGAGATGACTAGCCTGTGCACGGTGGATAAGCCGGGAACATTCACCGAATTCCTGGACAAGTTTACTCAGTACATGCATGTCATTGCGTAAGTATTACCTTAACTAAAACATAGCAGACATTAATCATTTATCAACTGCTAATAAAGTAAACATAGTAAGAGCATTTTCTATATAAATAGAGCTTTTGCACCAAGAGTTAATATGCAGCTGGACAGTGTGGTGTCTGTTATATTACTGTCTGCCACAAGGGATCTGTTTTTACCACAGATTTTCTGTATCCAACTGAATCTTTGCCTAGACAAGATTATAAAGGAAATGATTGAACAATGTGAAATACGATTATGGTTGTGGTGTCTGGTGATGTGGAAAACCAGGTTTTCCTGCTTTATATATAATGTTATATTAATCCATTATAATGTATAATGTTATACATTTATATATAACATTATAAAGTACAACAGTCTAGTTTTGTTCTCTGCACACCCCACATGCTGTGCATCTGCATGAAATAAAACATTTATTTTTTAATCCAAGGCCATGAAAGAAAAAAACGCTTGGCCGTGTTATTCATGAGGAAATTGTTTTATTGTCTTTTCCACTATGCAGTAATTCTGAAAGAATGTTTTCATCTGAGCCATAAAACATATTTTAGGAACTTACTGGTTGATCTGGCCCATGCTGGTCTTTCTGCTTTTTTTTAGTTTGCTTCATTTCCGAGATCTAGAACAAGGCTCAAGCAGGAGCCACTCTTCATTCCACCCTTCTAATCAGTTGATCTTTAAATGTGTGGCTTCTGCTTGGTTGATATTTAATCCTGCAGCCACACCAGCTCATTGTGGAGAAGACTGGACACCTTAATTCATTAGATTCTGCTGTGGAGACTTTCCTGCTTAGGCTTTCACCTGTGTGTGACCTGTTTTGTGTCAGGTGCCTACCAGTGTAAGGAATTTTGTAACCAGGTCTGAGGTCTGCTGCCTGCATCATGATTCCAGGATGTAAGCATTTTCTGAAAATCTCACATCCTGCTTGCCAAACCACTCTGAAAACCTACAGCCGAATCACAGCCAAACACGATTACCTTTACACAACAGTTCCATAAACAAGGAGCGTACATGGAGTAAAAGCCGGCTAGGTAGCCCAAGGACTTGTAACGATGATTAAGACGGGATGCTCAAGTGAAACGTTGTTCTGAATCTGAACAGTTTAAACTAGCTGTATAACTACAATTGGTGACAATACAACCCTTCAAATGATTGGGAATTCCCCCGATGGTGGGAAAGCCGGTGTGTACACAGGTGACTAGGACTAAAAATATATTTGCTGCATATTTAACAAACAAAGCAAGAACTGGATAGATATTTAACACTTAAAAAGATTTTGGTCTGTTGTGCTAAATTCCTGCTTCATGTTGTGACTGTAGAGGGGACAGAGAGGCCATTAAGAGAATCGCTTATGAGTTTGTGGAGACCAAAGCTAAAGAAGGAGTGATTTACGTGGAGGCGAGGTACAGCCCGCACCTGCTGGCCAACTGTGACGTGGAGCCGATACAGTGGAACCAGGAAAAGTGAGCCTTTCTTAAACTGTTTAAATGTTTAAATATCTAGAAGTATCATATCTTTGATTGAACTCTTTTTACCAGTAGTCTGTATTGTGGTGTCTACATTCAGCATTAAATTTCATTGTCATGTCATACTCAACAGATGTGGTTAAAACCTCATTACTACGAATATTTATATCCAGAGAAAAGTAAAAAAAAAACCCACAAATGTTTTTCTTTTCTCAAACATTCATTCAACTCATCATTCAACCATCGGTGATCTCTAACCCACCTCTGCTCTCTGAGACACCTCAAGTGCTTATGCATAAGCATCTAAAATTTGAAGGCGTTAACTATAACCACTAAAATTCTGTGTGAGGTTATTTGTACAGGGGTAAAATCGTCTCACACCGAATGTGAACAGTGTCCTCGTTCATTTTATATCAGACATGCGGCGATAAATTCATTCATCTTTTTATGCTGAGTGAAACTGTCTGATAAGTCGATTTCCGTTCTGTAGGCGAAATGTAAAGAGGGTTAATCGTATCATCTTCCCTCCAGGGTGAATATTGAGAGCCGGGCTGGTTAAATGTTTCTAAAGCATGAAATGTAACATGATTACTTATTATCACAAAAATGTACAATTCCTTTTTTCATTTATGGTCAATAAACCACTTTCAGTTGACCTGAAATAGAACAGCATTCCTGATAGAAAAACATTTAAAAGACTGGTTAAAGTTGACCAGGACAACAGAAGGGAGTAAATTTCAGTATCCTTTTTTGAGCTTTGTCCCTTGTTTCCCTTGCTAGGGGTGACGTGACACCAGCCGAGGTGGTGCATCTTGTGAATGAGGGCCTAAAGGAGGGAGAGAAGGCCTTCAAGATCAAAGCTAGGTCCATTTTGTGCTGCATGCGGCACATGCCAAGTAACGTACCCCTCTTTCACTTTCACTCTCACTCACTTCCTCTGTCCTGTCCCCTGTGTGTACATTGTGTCCCCTGATCTGGGTGAGAGTGAAGAGAAGCTTAATTCATTGCACAGTCTCTATGTGGAACCTCTGACCTCACTCTTAACCGCATGCTGGAAACCAACATCTATGTTCTATGCTTATTTGCTCGTACATCATGTTGATTTATCATCTCGCTGCCATCTACAGCGTGGTATTTTTAAATGAAGATGGGAGTGTAGAGATGACGTGGAGTAGCTCGGTGCTCAGCGCGCCAACCGTACATCTTAACATCTGCATGTTCTTGTTTAATCAGTACTTTGAGCAGCTTGTAATTGACATTTGCACATTACAAATATGTAATTCTGCAGAACTAGAGCACACAGACAGCTTGACCATATTATACTTACATATGTTGATTATGGTTTCCATGCAGGGAGATTTCTACAGTCTTTACAGTGTCTTTGACCTTCAACACGATCACATTAAGGATTTAAAAATTGAATCCACCAAATCAAAAGGCGCCAATTAATTTTCTATAACAGAAGCTCAACATAATCTAAAATGAATAAAGAATGGATTTATTAATTATAGAATGTAACAAAGAAATGTTTAGAATCGATATGTTGATGTTTTGTGTAAAAGAATTTTTAAAAGTATTTTGATCATTCAAATAGTTTTCTGGAATTTCTTTTTTTTTAAATCACCAAAATCAAGTATTTCTGGCCACAACAACCATAAAAAAAGTAAATATAACCAAATAAAACAATTAGTTTCTTTGATTAATGAATGAAAGGTAATCAAATCACATCAGGACATTCTGTACTTAGAATATAAGCAACACCACCCTGTCACTGATTACTTTCCTATAACTGCATGCCCTGTAGTGTCTTACTACTACCTACAGTATAACTCATCCATACACCTGTATATCCATGTTTATCATTTTATACACCAGAAGAAAACAGGATTGTGTTGGTATTAAAATATATATTTGTAGATTTTAGTCTGTAGTTGTAGTTTTTATTATTATACAATAGAGAGGTAGTTTACATAGACAAAGATCTTTTTCATCTTGTATTTGAATGCAATAATGCTAATTCTAATTCACACCGTTTCCAATATATAACAGAGTGTGTGTGTGTGTGTGTGTGTGTGTGTGTGTGTGTGTGTGTGTGTGTGTGTGTGTGTGTGTGTGTGTGTGTGAAAGAGATATAAATATCGAATTATCCTGTGAATGTTGCATGTGAAATCTGAGTCAGAGCTCACTACATTTTCACACTACTGATGTATGCTTGCACACACACACACACACACACACACACACACACACACACAAACACACACACACACACACACACACACACACACACACACACACACACACACACACACACACGTCACACCTGAGAATACACTGATCACAAAATATCTCATTAGACTTTTAATTGACTGAGTCTAGACAGAACACTAGACCTTGTCCCTATCGTCACCTTTCATTTGTCAGTTTTCAACAGTGTTGTGCTAGTTACTAAGAAATAATAACTAGTTACAGTTACTAGTTACTTCATTCAAAAAGTAACGCATTACTGTTAAAAGTAACTTTTTAGTTATTTTTTTAAAGAACTAATGAGCATATTTCCACTTTGAGAAACTCGTCTTGCTCTCGCCTCGACTCACCATTACTGCCGCACATACTTGCATAAACGGAAACACGCCCACAGTGCGGCGTCTTCGTGTTTAACGTGAGACAAAAAGTAACAGACAACCGCACCATATGGTAACAGTAATGGAGTCACTTTATTTAAAAAGTAATTCGAGTATTAGTTACTGTTAACAGTAACTGCGTTACTAGTAACCTGTCACTGCCCAACACTGGTTTTCAACACATATGTTGCTCTCTTATGCTATAATAAATATTTTGTGTGTGTTTCTTCTGTGCAGACTGGTCCATGGAAGTGTTCGAGTTATGTAAGAAGTATCGAAACGATGGTGTAGTGGCCATAGATTTAGCAGGAGATGAATCTATAAACTGCACAGACTTTCCTCTTCACAGCAAAGCCTACGAGGTACAAATTCCCTCTTTGTCTATGATTCATGTAAACAGGTACCATTTTGTTTCATTCTTGATTCTGATCGTTCAGGTGTGTTTTTGTTTGTTTTATTAGCAGCTTTGACAGTAGGTTGGGCAAAGCGTTGTGCCGTGGTGTAAAAGGAATAGAACTATTCAGGGTGTGCCGTCGTTGGAAAATAGTGGTATCAGTAAGCCTGTTGTTGATTATTTTCCCTAACATCACGCCTCAGGGTGGTTTTTTTTTTTCCTTACGTATGTGTTCCTCCAGATAAACACTAACACCGGAATGAATTCAGATATACAGGATCCTTGCCATTGCGTGATGTAACGGAGCCATAAAGTTTCCTCATATTTTACCACAGTTGGCCGTTGTGTCTATTTTGATAAGCAAGTAAAGATATTAACGAATCTTTATCAGTGCAGTTAAGAAATCGCGTAGTGCACTTTCATCTGCTAGGAAAATCGTATCGTTATGCTATCACTTTGCTTATCTATAACATGCTGATTCATTCAAGGTCTCCTGATGCTGCAAGTCACATTACCTCTCAACCATGAGCCGCAATACAGTTCGAGTTCTTAACAAGTAACACAAAACATGCAGTAGTTTTTAAGATCTATTAATATCTGCAGCCATTCTTTTTATGACCATCAAATAAAGGGATTTGCTATGTTCCAGGCTTACAGGCTTACTTCAGACAGTTTTCCACGAAAGGGACAATTACAGGGTGCCTGGAAGTTGGTTCAGCCATTGGCAGATGCACTCAGGATAGCATGGCTTGCCATTTAGAACAATGTGTTATAGGGAGGAAGAAACTAGACTGGGAACTGGAAGGGAAGATTCTCGAAAAATTCTAAAATATTGGGAACTAAATGTAATCGATCCCCGGGATGCGTGTCTGAAGTATGATGTTTTGGAACACGACTAGCTATGACATTTGTTTATGCCATTACTATGAAGCTCAATTCCCTTCAATCCTTTGCTTGTCATATTGCAAAGATAGAGAATAAAATCGGTTCATGGATCCTGTCTGTTGAACGCATATATATATATTTTATATAAGAAAGCGAGCATGCTGCATCTTAGAATTTGGTGTGTTAAAGTCACTTGCTTGTTTATTTAAACACAGATGGGAACCAGCTAGTGTTGTTTGCAAAATATGATGTGGCATGCTGTTATGGAATGACAATCAATGACAGATTGGTGTGACGCGTTCTTCCTCTGATGTAGTTTGCTTTCCAGTAGAAAAACATACCGAAGTCTTTAAGAATAGAATAGAAGCCTTTATTTGTCACATTCATTACAGCACAGTGAAATTCTTTCTTCGCTATCCCAACTTTTTGGGAGTTGGGATCAGAGTCAGACACGATACAGCCCCCCTGGAGCAGAGAGGGTTAAGGGCCTTGCTTAAAAGCACAAGAGTGGCAGCTTGGCAGTGGTGGGGTTTGAACCCTGATCCTTTGATTAAGAAAAAAAATAACTGCAAAGTCCAGTGTCTTTTTCTAACTTAAACATTCCAGTGGTGGAAATCTTAAAGCTGCTGAGACCGGAGACGCCTTCTAAAAAGGATAAACAACCATCTGAGAGAAAGCTGCACCATATCAATGATTGCGTTTTCCACACATTTGAAATCCATTTATTATTGGCTTAGATTATGCTGAGCCTCCACTAAGTTTTTTTTAAGGCTGGTATTATGTTAACAGTAACACATGAGAGCTACAGTTTGCAGCCTGCTGCTGTCAGAGTTGCTGTTAAAGAACACTTATCTCCTGACCAATCAGATTCGAGAATCCAACATGTCAGTGGTTTCAATTTGCATAACGGTGTCTGTTGTTGACAGGAAGCAGAGAAAAGTGGCATCCACAGAACCGTGCATGCGGGAGAGATCGGCCCTCCATCTGTCGTGAGAGAGGTGAGGCCTTGTTTCTTTCTGGAACAATAGGCGCTCACACATCGAGCGCGTACACACTGACGACGTAGACATAACACAAGCTGATCCTTGACTACTCTCTGCATGGATGAACGATGATATCGATAACGATAATTAAAAGTAGAGGTCGTGTGCTGCTGTTCATGCAGATTTGTTTTCTCAGACAGATCTAGCACATTAGACGTCGGCGTAATATTAAGAGAAGGTTTCCACAGAACCATGATATTGACAGTGATATTGTGAAAAGATATTCTGACAGCTCTTTATATTCACACTGACAGCTTCTCGTTTTCAGAGCAGATATTACATAAAAGTAAATCTCATCCTTTCTCACAGGTGCTTTTGAAAGGCCACACAGCTAATAAGTCTTTAAGCATAATTTACTTCCTATCCATTCTCCATGGTCAAACCAGAAGTTCATTTAAAGCAACACACCTTGATTCTTTTTAAAATTCACCACATCTATAGCGTATGTGTGATGACCAGCAATAAGGATCTTTTTATTTTCTTATTCCTGAGACATAAGGCATGCGCTTGTGTGTGTAGGAGACTTAAAACTTGATTGTTGTACTATAACTGTAGTCATTTTAAATCCACATTGTATAGTCATACAAGTGAGTTTTCAGTAAGATGCATTCTTGAAATTCTTATCTGTAACGGACAGCTTTATGTTATACAGATTATGTGTGTATGTGTGTGTGTGTGTGTGTGTGTGTGTGGGTGTCAACAAAATACTAAACATAGTCTGTGACAGAAACCGAAGTCATCACTGCCTTATCTACACGTTTAGTTAATTATTACTGTATATATTATCCTGAATTAAAACTGGATGCCTGTTGTTACTTTTATAGAACAAGATGAACTGAAACATTCATATGCTTCACAGTTTTGCTTCAATCTTGTTAATAGTTTAATTGATCCCAAACGTGCAGAATTCCCACAGCTCCCAGAGTTCTCTGCTTTCACTGAGCTAACATGGTCCACTGAACCTCGGGCCCCACGACGAATGAATCATTTTGCGTCATTTTTGTTCTTGCCTCATTTATCATAGTGACACACCAAGACAAACACTTGGCCTCTGTTGGACTGAAGTGGAAACAACCCAGTAAGAACCCAGCAACAACCCAGCCCTGCATTTATGTTTCACAACCTTTCTGTTAATAAAATACATCATGGGTATAATATGGATGGATTTAGAAAACATACTGTACACAAAGTGTCTGAGTGAATTTAAACAAAACAGTTCAGTTAAGAGTTTTTAAGTTCACTTCCTCCGCAGGCGGTGGAGGTGCTGAGAGCGGAGCGTATTGGACACGGTTATCGCACCATCAATGATGAGGCTCTGTACAAGCAGCTGCTTGAACGGAATATGCATTTTGAGGTAAAAAAAAAAAAAAAACAACTCTTGACAAGGACATTTTTAACTCTTTTTAAAGACATGGTTATTTTTTTCTATTTAAACTGAAAGCCTTTAAGTTAAAACTGAATTAAATCCCTAAAACAGTGCTCATTTCGGCACAGGAACTTTTTATAAATATCATTTCTGGGTCCAGTTTATAATGTTACATACACCATAGTATACAGGAAAAGGTAAAATGTTTGAATATGAAACAAACCCCATGTGTTTAAGGTCATGAAGATATTTTAATAGGATTTTGGTAGAATTGTGTAAAGAGTAAAGATTAGTACGTACATTTCCAAATTGTTTTTGTTTAGAACTTACAAGACGTAGAGGACAAAGTGCTTGCTTGGCCAATGGAAATGTAGAACATTTTGAAAGGCCTCCTGGGTGTTTAAGTTGTTTTATTTATTTTTTTTAAATTACAATTTTGATTGGTTTTAATTCTAAAACTAAAACATTCATACCAAAATTTGTTATTTTATTCATTCATTCATTCATTTTCTACCGCTTTTATCCGAACTTCTCGGGTCACGGGGAGCCTGTGCCTATCTCAGGCGTCAACAGGCATTGAGGCAGGATACACCCTGAACAGAGTGCCATCCCATCGCAGGGCACACACACACTCTCATTCACTCACACTCACACACTACAGACTACAGTTTTCCAGAGATGCCAATCAAAATACCATGCATGTCTTTGGCCCGGGGGAGGAAACCCGAGGAAACTCCCGAGGCACAGGGAGAACATGCAAACTCCACACACAAGGCGGAGGCGGGAATCGAATCCCCAACCCTGGAGGTGTGAGGCGAACGTGCTAACCACTAAGCCACCGTGTCCCCCGGGTTATTTTAGTGTTATCATAATTATTGTAAAATAGAATATAGAAATGGTAATGTTTGTTGTATGTACTGCTACAAAGGTGTAGTTGTATATCAGTGTTTGTGTTTTTCCACTAAGGTTATTTTTATTTTACATGTGGAGTTAATATGAAGAATTATTACAAGCTGTTCAGAGGAGTACAGTTAGAAGGAGGAAAATAAAGCTCATACCGCCCCCTTGTGGAAACTGCAAAAATTAGTCTACGATCAAACTGGCTTGTGAGTGTGGGGATTTACTCACACACTAATTCCCAACCCTGGTCTGGAATTCCCCCTGTCCTGCACATTTCAGTAGTTTCCCTGCTAGAACACTTGGTTTTAATTGGGTCAATAACCAGACATTATTAGGGAAAACACTAATGTGCATAGGACTATGGTTGTGCTTAAATTTTCAGTTTAATATTGCACTAAGACCCAGTGAATATCTATACATTGCTAATGTTTTTGATGAAATATGACTCTGTAAGTAACTTGTGCTTGTGGCTGTTTCAGACGTGTCCAGTCTCCAGCAAACTGACAGGAGCTTGTGATCCGGACTTCACCAAGCATCCACTCATCAGGTAAATCTGGCTCGTGTTCCTCAGGATTGACTAACAAACCGGATCCAAATCAACCTTCTCTGATGTTAACATGGTTACCTGGAATGAACAAAATTTTCCCTTTCCCTACAGGTGCCAATATTTTTGGACTGCACTGTAGCACCATTTTTAAAATACATTCTTTCTGGGGGATTCAACTGTTTTTAAAATGTCTAGAAACTTCAAACACAAATTTTCGTGCCCAGAATTAGAATTACTTATAAATAACATTTGCTTGTTAAAAATGAGGATAAATACAAGACTTGGTCAATACAAGTGTCTCTGTAGGTTCATGCGTCTCTGTGCCTGTGGATTTTTTTATAAGGTTTCGCACGTATGATGGATATTTGAATTTTTGTACGCAGGTTCAAAGAAGACAAAGCAAACTACTCTCTGAACACAGACGACCCTATGATTTTCAACTCCACCCTGGAGACCGACTACCAAACTGTTAAGCAGTACATGGGCTTCACCGAGGAAGAGTTTATGCGGCTGGTGAGAACTTTTTCCTTCGCGTTTTTAGAGAGAACTTTGTACCAAATCTGTAATCAGCTTGGATTCATTGCGGTGTGTCGTGGGTGAAAAAAAAAATATATAGATCAACCAAATAACATGATTCTCTTTGTAATGAATGAAACATGATGGCATACATCATATGTTATGGGAAAATAAACAGGAACAGGGTGTTGTGATGCAGCCCAATGAAAATCCAAGTTACTGCTCCTACTGTCATTTTTGATGATGTCACTTCCTGCAGTGTTTTATTCCAGTGATCACAGCAATGACACATTTGTTAGAGAAGACATATTCTTGACTTGACATGACTATTTAAGTTTCATAGAGTACAACATGTACAAAACAAGATTGTTCCTTGTTTTCACTTTTATCTCAAAAGTTATTAGAAAAAAAACCTGTCGAAATGGAAAGCTTGCTGAAGTCTACAAAATAAATAAACAACAGAAATCATCACCACATTAACGATTATATGTTTGTTTTTTTCAACCTTACGTTACTTTAGTGCACGTGCCATTACAAGCTTCGGTGAATGAGGTGTTTTTAAAAGTATATAAAGTTCATATAATGTTGAGTCAAACCTGTGGTGTGAATGACAGATGCAGTCACTAATGCAGACCTGCCAACCTTTACGCATTTTGTGTAGCAGATACGCATTTAGACTTCAAAATACGCATCGTAAAAAACCGTTGATGCCTTTGAGTTCAACTGTCTGTGTATTTGTGCACCAGGCAATGTGCCTATGGGTGTAACCGCATTGGGCAGCAACCTGAGAAAATAATAATTCGACCAATCATAGCGCCAGTTTAAAACACTTCAACACTACAAGCGGAGAGCTGTCAAAACGAATGTGGTTTTCATCTGTCTCTGTCCGTCTTCAATTCTTCTTACAGTGACTGTTTTTTACAAGTTAGGACTTAACGTTTCAAAGGTAAATGGCCAGAATTGTGAATTGCATCCATTTTAATAAGCCTTCCGAACCACAGGCTGTGTTGTGCCTCAAGTTTAAGTTATACGCACAGATCAAGTTTTACTTTATTTGCCAGTATTTATATAGGAAACGTAAGTCATGCCTGTAAACGCATTGCCGTCGTACTTTAACGGAAAAGAGAAACTGGCGCGAGCACGCAGACATCAATATCCGCGAGCGTCTGTGTATTCCTTTTATAGCACACGGTCATGCTATAACATGACGAACCTAATGTAATTTTTTAAATATCAATCGTATTCTGACTCGATTGTTACTGGCTCCTGTAGATCACATCTGATGAACATATTTTTTCGTGAAAAGCAGGGAAATAAATGCAGAAAGTATAAATGGCGAGGGAGGTATTATTATATGATCAGCCAGTCAAAACCATAGCGAAGTCTAGAGTCTTGCATTATTGCTGAGAAAATTAACACATGTATGTGTTGTCAGATATGAAGTTACTGTTTAGTTCATTAGATCTAATTTATGGCAATACATAAAGAGTTGTTAAAAAAAGTATGCAGATATTATACAGAAACGATCATGCGCATAACGTTATACTCTTTATTTTAGTAGCAGCCAAGTATTGTTATTGTACATTTTGTACTTTAGTACTGTAAAATGCAAATCTTCTTACATGCCATTTGTGCCTTAAAACATATTAATAATGTACAAAGTGTTTTCACGCAAATGCGCGTGGAAACCTATTATGAAAAACAAGAGGATGATGATGTGTGTGTGTTGTGTGTGCTTTGCAGTTAGTAATACATATGATGTCAGATGAGGATACTGACAGAGAGGGAGAGGGAAGCAAATCTTAAAAGAAGCGAGTATATGCCCCTCAGACGTTCTTGACCGGTGTTGTGCCTCAAGTTTAAGTTTTAGACTTTGCCAGTATTTATATAGGAAAAATATAGTAAAAATTTGTGATGAATGAGCTTGTGAACTTAATCAACACTGACCAGCAAATGTGCCTGTCCTTGCACCGCGTCGATGCAGTAAGTTTCTACTCAAAAAAATTTTCCAAGGTTGGCAGGTCTGCTAATGTCAGAGCCGTGGTTATAGAAAATTAAACACCTTCTGACTAATCAGAATGGAGGTTAAGGCAGAGGTTAAAGGTTTATTATCTAACTGTTGAAATTCTGTTTTTCAGAACATAAATGCAGCCAAGTCCTCCTTCTTGCCTGAAAAGGAGAAGAAAGACTTACTGAATCAGCTCTACGAGGCCTACGGCATGATCAACGACACCACCTTCTAAGCACAGATCAGCTAACCCTAAGCAGACCGAGTCTTTCTGATACACTCCCTTCGCCAAACTCTTACTGCAATAACAAAGAGCGCTCCTACTAATGAAGTATTAGCTTGTTTTTTTTGTTTGTTTTATTTCTATACAATACAATTTATAACAATTTCTATTTGTGAAATACAGTTTATACAATTAAATACAATTTTATAATGGTATAAATATTAAATCTATTTAATAACAAACACTGAAATGTAAATCCTTCTGCCTCTGTGGCTGCAGTGCAGACACCGGTACATCGCAGAGGACATACAAACAAGAAAAGTAAATGGAAAAGAAATACAGAAACTGGAATTATTGTACATTAGGGATAATGTATTTATTTGATGTCAAGTTCAAAATTATTTGCTCCCTTCATAAAGCATATGATGGGATGCGTTCAGATAAGAACAAAAATGAACCCCTCGACACGATCAACAAAAAAATTATAATTATATACACACACAACACAAAGCAGCTGATATGCATGGTAAAATATGTAGATTGTTGTAGGAGGATATTTTGGCCCACAACCTTGTGGTTCAGGCTAGACCACAGATAAAACTTTCTTCTATTGTCTCCAACCTGTTACAGGCCCAGTAATGGAGTAGTATCCATAGCAGGAATCACAAAACATCAATTGCAAGGATACATTTTAATGTGAAGCTAGACGTAATTGCTATATTTAATACAAAAATAAATAAATACACAATGTATCTTAAAATATTACGTACTATGTTTTTTTTTTTTTAAATGGATGGTGCCAATATATCTGGAGTGCCGTGTACTACAGTACATCAGTTCGGCATGTGTCTAATAGAGTTTGAAGATTTTAAAGAGAACATGTTTTCAATTATTTTTACTACAGATTGTTGTGATTGTGTAATCATATATTTGTATGCCTTTTTAATATTGTTAATGTATGTGAATCTATTTTTTTAACACCATACACACATGAAATGAAATGTGTATATTACTTTTACTGGAATGCAAGGAACCACAGTGTGAGTCATCCCTGTTTTACAGTACAGCAGTTAAATAAAATAGTTTAGAAACAAAAAATGTAATAAAAAATCTAAATAGGGGGTTTTGGCTCTTGGTTGCTTTGCCTGAATTCAGGAGTGTAACTGATTATAGTTTTACTTACAACAAATAAGCGAATGTGATTAGATTTGTGAGTGACTGATTAATTCAATGATTTATAACCTGCATTTTTACACCATGTCCAATTTTTCCTGTAAGTGTATACCAAAAGTGTATTATAACTGCTGTGTCTGAGAAATGACATGCGTTCATAAAAAGGTTTTTGGATTGATTTGTTAATGTGATGTTGAGCCATTTTGTCAGGAGACACGTAACTCAAGTCAGAATAAAACACGCATTAGCATGTTTGGCCAGTGCATGTATATGTATTTGTGTGTATATATAATATATAGTGTATATATAGTAGATGAGCTTTGAGCTATAGAAAATTAAAAGACAGTACAGCTGACTACATTTGCTGAAAATCATCATGCTGAGATGCGTCTTCACTTGGACTGAGGAGACATCAGGCCTCAGAAACAATCTACAAAGACTAAATCAGTAACAATAATTTTTTGCATACTAACCTATGCATTATGGAGCTTTCCATTTAACCACACAATATTCTTTATACAAAGCCTTAATAATCGCCATGGAAATGGCTGTATATATACACATTATATACTCGATAGCTAGATAGATAGATATAATCCTTTTACAACCTTTGTACATCTCAAAGGTTTTCAAACTTCATATCCAGCACCCTCTTTAACTGTAAAATAAATTTAAAGAACATATCTATAGAAGATTAGTTAAAGAAATTATTATTTCTATACTGACAAAAGCATGGCTACAAACTAACCATGTTTTTAGTATTGAGGTTCTTGAGGATTGGATTAAACCCATTCGATTCAAGCAGGCCAATAACTAATCCTTTAATAATAAATCAAATAACTTATGGTGGAGGTTTGGGATTTCCAGTACAGCGACAAAATGTAAAAATCATCTGCTTGGCAATGAATAATTTCTAATAACTTTTTAATTGTGCTGTTGTATTTCCTTTTCATAACAACAGGGGGCACTGTGTATGAACTCCAATTCGTTAGTTTTTTGCTTTAATGACAGTGTGCACTTAAACTGGCATGGCCTTCACAAGTCTGAAAATCCTTAACATTCATTTTAGAACAAATCAATCAGTGTGTCTTCTGAAATGCTGATTTTAGCAGAGGAGGTTTGCCATGAGGATAATCTCATCTTTTGTACAAAGCAGTTAACATGGTCAATATCAAATGTGTTAGTTACATTTAAATAGAGCTAGTGCAAAATTATTAAAATGAATTATTCCAGATGTTGAACAATTACTGTGTTTGTAATATTAAAATAAATTTGTTTTCGATTTTAAAATAAAATCCTTTCAGAGTTTAGACTTTTAGAGCCCACTACATGTATGTTTGCAGTATACAGGTGGGTTTTTTCTTAAAGACAGGTGTTTTTTTTTTTTTTTTACTATTTATTCTCAAAGACAATAACTATTTTTTTTAATTGAAATGATTTGCCAAGAGGAATTTGACCAAATGATGTGCACACATGCATCTATCTATCTATCTATCTATCTATCTATCTATCTATCTATCTATCTATCTATCTATCTATCTATCTATCTATCTATCTATCTATCTATCTATCTATCTATCTATCTATCTATCTATCTATCTATCTATCTATCTATCTATCTATCTATCTATCTATCTATCTATCTATCTATCTATCTATCTATTTGTGGAGGTTGGAGATGTCACGCTTGCCTGTCTTCAAAACTTGAGAGCCCTGATAAACATCATGCTCACCTGAGAAGAGTAATGAAATTGAGCTCAGAAGACCTTTTTCAGCAGCGCCCCCTGGTGTATGGATGTATGTAGGGTGTGAACTCCTTTATTTATGTAAATAAACTTCTGTACCATGTTCTTCAGACACTATCATTTAATTCAGTGCATCATTTTCAATGAGATATAAAAACCCAAATCTAAGAAAAGGCTGTAAGATGCAAATGCAAATGTTCTTATTTTGTAAAAATACAAAATCTGTTTTGTTGTCTGTTGCACTGAGCTGCTGGGAAAAACATGGCATTTTGTGTGTCTGTTTTTAGCAGCGGGATGGAAAGAATAGCCCTCAATCTGACATGGTGGTTTTTAGCTTAATTGCATGGCTGCTCGAAGCCTCTGCTTAAAAATGCTTTCTAAAGTTACCTCACAACCGTCTCTATAGAGATCCAACCGGAAATAGGCCTCCCATCGACTGATACTGATTAGTGCTGCGTCACAAATCACACACTAGTCTACTAAAGAGGGTGTCACCTTATTACCTGTAAAATTGAGGCAAAAAATAATTATGTTCTTGAACTTAATTACTATTTTGGAAGCTTTTTACTTGATTTTAAATATAACATTTACATTACTTGTAATAAGTAAATCAATAAACAAAGAAATCACAGATGTATACAGGTGGAGGTGTCTCATTTGCATCTCTCATTTCATTTGCATTCAAAATTAATGGAACACAGTATATTAGCAATAAGCTTGGTAAATTATTCAACTGTGTTTTGAATTTTAGCAATTATATTAGCTAGCGACGTGAGCTTTCAAAATGAGTTTGCTATGTCACTAAAACAAATTCCTCGCATGTGAAAACATGCCTGGCAATAAAGCTGATTCTGATTCTATTAATTAGCTAGCTGGTGAAGTTTTGTAAGCTAGCTTGTTAAAGTAAATAGCTAGCTAGGTTAGTTTTATATTTGTCGTTAATGTACCTTAGCATTTATTCCAAAATGGTTATCGAACATGTTCTAGATGTATCTGAGTTTACAGAACATTGTCCTTGCTTATGATCAGTTATAAATTTTCACTCAAACTATGTTCGACCATAGATACGTTTTGACTTTCACTGCAGTATACAATATTTTCACTTATTTTCTTCTGCATTTCAAGATTCTGACACAATACACATACGTTTACTTAAAAAGTACTTTTCCAACCTCTAGTTTCAAACCCCCTTCATGGGTTTGAAACCTCATGCAAGATCAATGGTATTTTTATTATTAAACCTAAAACAGATTTCATGATGATTAACGAACAGTGTTGTTGCCTCACAGCTCCAGGGTTGTCGGATTGATCCTGAGTTCGAGTTACTGTCTGTGTGGAGTTTCACATGTCCTCCTTGTGTTGCTATGAGTTTCCTGTAGCATCTCCTGGGTCCTCTCAATAACATAAGTAGGAGGAATAGCTATGCTAAATTGCCCTAGGTGTGAATGAGTGTATGAGTCTATGGTGCACTGTGATGGATTTTGAGGGGGTGAATTATTTCAGCCTTTCTGGAATAGGTCCAGAATCCACTAAGACTAAGAATAAATAAGCAACTGTTGATGATTGAATGAACATATTGGAATGTTCTTCAGCATGTCAGAGCTTCAGTCAACGCCTGTAATGGTCATGACATTAGATGGGAGGTTAGTATCTAATATCCTTTAATAGGTCTCATCAGTGGCAATGTAGAACAATGTGGGGCAGGGTAACTATGCCATCCATCTATCTTTTGTACCACTTCCATCACAGTGTACAAGGCGGGGACAGGGTGCCAACAATTAATCAATCACACATACACATTTACACACTACAGACAATTTAGAGATGTCAGACAGCCTACAACACATGTCTCTGGCCTAGGGAAGCACTTGGAGAAAATGTAAATTTCATTCACACAAAAGGTGTAGGTGGGACTCAAACCCCCCAGAGAGATACAAGGTACATATACCACTACACCTGTATCCGGGAAAGAAAATCAGCCCAAAAGGCAATTGACTAAATATATGTTATGTATAAAGAGCTGACACAACTATCAATGATTCGCTAAATGACACTACAGTCTGGGCTAGAAAAAACTCAGAAATACCATATTTATATAGAACTAGGTGTCAAGGCACAGATTACATTCTTGGTTGATTTCCCATAGCCATGTGATCATATAAATGACCTCTAAATTGTACCATCATTCCCATTTATTGAGGAACATACAATATAAAGAGAAAACAAAAGCAGTTTTTCGAGTGAGCAGAAAGCTTTGACTCATGTACTATACAAATATTGTTAATAATGTTACATACACTGTAAATTATATAATGTAATCCAGAAACACAAAACTATCGACCTCAGGGAATATTAGAAATAAATATTTTCCCTGTTTGTCACAACTATGCTTGTTACTTTAAAAAAAGAAGAGAAAATCAAATGGACTCGTAATCCTCATCACAGGTATTATTTGGTATTTCTTGGTTTGAGATCATGAAGTTCTGAACCCAGGTTCTCATATTTTCCACATGTTCAGAATGGAAAAGGCATCAAAAAGTCAGAGTTTCTTCTGAGGAGTGGCAGGAATAACGCAATTTAGAGTGTGGTGTTGTTCATTGCAAATCCATTCTGTGTAGTGGTTTCTCCTGGAGTCTCTCAGGGACGCAAGAGCGTTCAGGCGCATGAAGCATGCCCCAGCTCAGAGCAGCTCCTCACCGCACACAGTGTGGGGAACGAGAGAGGATGTGGTGGTTCTCCTCTTTGAGTTCCTTCATCTTTAAGACGCTCCTTCTTTCCCTTGCTCCTGACTACTCGAGGCTTCCGCTTCGGCAGCAGGAGCCCCGGCAGCATCGGCTTCTGCAACACATGAGAAAATAACCAATAAGGGTGTGACGATAGGAGTAATTTCAGATATTAAAGTAATTCTATACTATCGGATAGATAATAACTACTAAAGATTCTATACACATTTGAAAAAGTGCTTCACAAATGAGATTGATTGCATAAGTCTAGCCAATCCAGAGCACTTGAATAGGCTGAGGCAGCATTACTCAGATAATCCCAAGCAGCACTCCTTAGGGGTAAAACTGCATTGCATAGATTGCCCCAATATCCTATAAACTTGCTCCATAGAACATTCCAAGGGATTTTACAATCCAGATTAGCAACAAATGCATCGTAGCATCACTGTCTCAGCTAAATTGCTCCTGAATGTATTACGTGATCCATCCTGAGTATATTCCTGCATTGTTCCCCATTGTCCCACGATAGGCCACCACAGAAATCCACCGCCACCCTGACTACAACAAAGCATTTCTTCAAAATGAAAAAACATTGAATAATAAACTTCAGCTTGTGAGCAGCTCATTGACAAATGCAAAAATAAGGTGCTTGCTATTTAATATCCGGCACCACCGGGAATAACAATAACTGCACAGTTCTCATCACCTTTTAACATTCTGTATCTGTCAATAAATATTAACTCGATAAAAGACTGTGAGAAAGGAATTCATATTTCCTCAGTGCTTCCGTTTCTTCTTGGCCATGAATGTGTTGCTTAATGAAAAATTCAATGACAGACCGAACAAAAGAAGGAGTCAAGCATATATGGGCTGTTGGACCGCACTTCATTATTCACCAGAGTGGAAACGTTCCCACACAGGGAGGAAGTGGTTAAGGGAAGTGGGAATTGTTCCGAGCGCTGATGACAGAGCTATGCTTGATTGCGGTGGCAGCGTCTATTCAACATCTCCTTCAACTCCTTTTTTGTGTTTGAGGCCCGCTGACAAGCATATCTGACACGGGAAGTGGGCTCTTAGGTGAGGGACTCAAACTGAAGGCCTCCTTCTGAGTAGGCTGTTAAGACATCGTCCATCAATAAGTATCCAGTAATTTGATTTGGAATTGAATTATTTACTTGACTCGACTCAGCTGGCACAAAATACACATCTGAGGACCTGCATTACATAAAGACAGGAAGTGTTGCTGGCAGATGATGTAAGCTTGACCCTGTCCACCTGGGCTGCTACACAAAGCACACTTTACACACACACACACACACACACACACACACACACACACACACACACACACACACACACACACACACACACACCAACCTCCTGCCTTCAGGTCCATCCCAGCCATGTCTTTTGTCAGCTCGCTGGTGCCCACCACTGTTCCCTCTCCCTTAATGTCTGGCACTGCGTTCCTGCGGCCCGTCCTATCACAATTAATGAAATCCGAGTATGATGACTCGACATCCATCATCTGCCCATGACCTGTCTTCTCATTCCACCTGCAAAACAGAGAGATATTAAAACATGAAGAGTTCGATTTACACACATACCATTCACGCAATTATCTAATTAGCCAATCATGTGACATCGGTATAATGAGATGATTATGTAGATACAGATCAAGAACTTCACTTAATGTTCGCATTAAATATCAGAATGGAGGAAAAACATGGTATCAGTGTCTAAATCTGGCATGGTGGTTGGTGCCAGGATTGAATATTTCGGAAATGTGTTATCTCCTCAGATTTTTACGTGAAATCATCTCTAGGGTTTCCACAGAATATTGTGGAAATCAATAAACAGTGAAATCACCTTGCAGATGAGAGAGACCAGAGGAGAATGGCCAGTCTGGTCTGAACCATCAGGAAAGCTAAAGTATCTCATAAAAACCACCCTTTACAATTCTACTGTATGAATGCACAACATGGCAAACCATCAGGTGTTTCTGCGAGGTTTTCTGGTGTAAATCTGCTCACTTATTAAAATGCAGGAGGTCACAAACTCATTTTTATTTTTTTTCCCCATAAACCCGACAATGATCGAAGAGGCCACTGAATTCAACAGATCGTCTTTAGGACGTGGTGGAAAGAAGGGAATCTGCAACAGTTTTATGTGATACAATCGTATTAATCTTACAAGCAGAAAAGTAAAGTAAGGATTCTAACATGCTGTGGAATCCATGACATGAAGATTTGATGCTGTACTAAAATCAAAATGGTGTCCTTCTCCTGTACCTTAATTTGAATTGACAGCACGTTTTGGAGACGTGATGAATATCCTCCAACAAAATAAGCTTCATTACAGCTCTGCTGCACTGACTGACGAGGGCGAGTGTAATGTCATGCCGACCCACCCAACGAGCATGGCCAATTACGATCATACAGACTCCCAGCTACAGATCTCCTCACGCTCTCTGAACAATAAGACGAACACTCTTCGGGCACTGGGGAGATCTTGGATGTGACATGCAATGCAATTTACTCAGCTGTGTTCTTTCTTGGATGTGATTGGACGGTTATGACACCGTGGCATGAATACAGAAAACACTGAAATGTAATAAAGACAAGCCCAAGTCTTCTACTCAGTGCCATGATTCGGGCAGTTTGAATGAACAGGTGTCCATCATGCTAACAATTATTCAAAAGATCCTCAGTTTTAGAGGACAGGACAGTCGACTTGTTGCCAGTGTGTCTTACTGGCCTTGAAGAATCAGAGCGCTTCAGAGCGCAAAAGCCATTCACAAAGGCAGCATTAGCACTACCCTCGTCTATATGTGAGCAAAACACGCCGTTATATAACACCGCCCTCAGCTTAACGAAGCAGAGTGCTTCCAGCTTTTCCATCTTGTTAAAAGACGTGTCCTGAAGACCTTCACCGCCAGGACTTGTGATTACATTTCACTGTAGCACAAACACTAATGTTTTGACTAAACTGCAATGACGTCGAGACAAGAGAAAAGCAGCGATGTGTTTTGGTAACGTGCTTCACATTACTAAACTTGACTGATTGCATTTTAAGGAGGTTTGCATTCCATTACTATAAAAAAAAATTCAACTCAGGCTTTAAATCTTTCCGGGTGACACGATTTCAAACTTAAAATAAGATCTTATTAAACACAAGTACACAGAAGTGGTAGATTCATGAAATATGTATTCGTGCGATAGAATTTAAGCATTGTGTGGGCATTTCGAGTAGTACAGTGGGACAGTGGGAACGTAAACTAGAAAAACATGGAAGAACAGCTGCGATGCTTGCGGAGTTTTTTTTTGTTTTTACACGTGCACTGTGAAGATTATAGTTTTGCCACGGAAGATGAGATTAACCTCGGATTAACCTCTGATTAAGATTATGTCATTACATCCATCTGAGATGACATTACACAAACTACACTGTCAGTTCAGGGCTAATTGGATAAAAACGCAGCTTTCCTAGCTCACGAAGTGGAGCTCATGATGGTGCAGACACTCCACGTTAATTTTTCTTCCTTTCACTGAGAAATCAGACCTACTCTCAATCATCTCGTTCGGATTTTCTCGTTCGCGCTCAAGCAAACAACGAGCAGAAAGAAGGAACTTCAGAGCTGACCTGAGCAGATGGCTAAAACTGACTGGTACCTTCAGTAGCATTGATGGCATCTTTATCAAATAAAGACCCGTGGAAAACCAAAAAGCTACAAGAAAATGAGAGAGAGAGAAAAAAATAATCACAAAAAAAAAGAAAAGAAAATAATAATTATATAAACAGTATTTTTCCTTGTGTTTGTGGTGCTAAATTCTCCACAGATAATAAAAATTGAGCCAATTTAATATGGAGAGAGAGAGAGAGAGAGAGAGAGAGAGAGAGAAAGAGAGAGTGTAACAGAGATTCATCCATCTAGCCATCAGTGCTAAATGGATTCACGAGGAGCTAAAATGACTAAGCACACTTGGACAGTTCTTCAATATTCATGACAGAAAGCATTCATTTATGAATTAGTATCATTACTTCTCCGGAGATTCTATTTCAATACTTAATCGAGTGGCTCCTGAACTCATTTGGTGGCCTAATTACAAAAGGAAGTCCAAAGCGTACATCTGAGACCATCTAGAGTCACGAAACAATTACCATGGTCTCAGTTTCACTCGGTGATTTGCAAGCCTGTAAGCCAGGTAAATGAGGGCAAAAAAAAAGTGAGGCGAGGGACAAAAATGGTATTGGTGCTATTCATGCACTTGTGTCAAGAAAGTGTCAAGCAGCCTCCAAAAAGTGTTTTTATTTTTTATTTTTATTTGTGGGGGTGAGGGGGTATATTCCCCACACACACTCTCTCTCTCTCTCTCTCTCTCACACACACACACACAAACACACACACACACACACACACACACACACACAAAAACTCTCTCTCTCTCACACACACAAAAACTCTCTCACACACACACACTCTCTCAATCTCACACACAAACACGCACACTTTCTCTCTCAAACACACACACACTCAAACACACACAAACACACTCTCTCTCTCTCTCTCTCTCTCTCTCTCTCTCTCTCTCTCTCTCTCTCTCTCTCTCTCTCTCTCTCTCTCTCTCTCTCTCTCTCTCTCTCTCTCTCTCTCTCTCTCTCTCTCTCTCTCTCACACACACACACACACACACACACACAAACACACACAAACACTCTCACAAAGTAGCCATTCATCTCCTTTGTGTCTTCTTTTCCCAGGCTGTATTAAGTGGGTCAGGGATTCTGGCAGCATTGTGCCAAGCTGAGGAGAGGAGACGAAAGGGATGTTCCAGAAAAAAACCACACACACAGAACTGTAACTCTGGGGTGGCGACACTCACTTCACCACACACTCTCTCCATCTCTCTAGTTAGCAATCACTGCAGCTAACTGAGGAACTGGTTAAACTTTCGGCAATATTGGCACCATGGAAAAGAACAGCATGAAAATAGTATTTCCCCCCATGAAGTAGGATATCCACTGCACAGTGCTCGTCAACAAACGAGTTTTCATGAATCACTGACATTTCTGCTGAAGAAGCGAATCAGCATACCAACCAAGTGTTCTGTGTTGGTGCTATGAGTAAGCTTAGGCTCTAGATGGAGGGCCCAGGAATGAAGGGCACAACCAAATCGGTCAAAAACGCCCACGATGTTTCGGTGTATGAATATGAATCATCTGTTCAACAGCAATTCGATTCCAATTATAACTCAATGGCTGGTGACATGATTCATAAGCAATTTTGCTTGGATTTGATTGTATCCAATTCGATTAAACAAACTGTCCTGTGATTCAGTAATTTCCTGGGAATGATGGGGCTGTGCATGTGAGAAAAAGACACACACACACAGAGCGAGAGAGACAAGCAACACCTCCTGCGGAGATAAAAACCCAGCTGTCTCTGAAATATGGGGGTTTCTAACTGTGTGCCTTCTGAAAACAGCTTTCCATGTGACATGGTGGGCGTTATGTGGGCTGGATACTTGACAATATTTTGTTGCATTCAGAGCTACCAGGGCTTTTTGTCATGAAGAACATGCTTTAGCTCATTGTTTTGGCCTTTAACATCTTTCCACTGAATTCTGATGGCAAAGGATAATAATGAAGAACTGGAGCAATGATCAGTTCATTTCTGTTACTCATGTACTGTAGGCCTGAGATGGATGTTGTTGGAAGCCATGCTACAAGTCATCCCATTAAAGATGGTGTCACTTTGCAAGCTTATTCCCATCTGTTTATAGTCAAATAACAGCTTTCAGTGTCTCGCATCGCAAAAGGAATGCATTTCTACATACAGCTATTCAAAATCTTATGAGCAGTGCCAGAAAGCTGATTATATCATCCTCTTTTTCTC